>NC_063050.1:41309160-41609160 GCF_018812025.1 Megalobrama amblycephala
TTTATACAGTGGCGTTGTTGATAAAGGTCAGCAGCATTTACATGATGTGAATGGACAGGGCTGTCACTAGAGGGGTGAAAGGTGACGATTCTACAATTTCAACCGAGGGGTATGGAACCGTTATTTCAAAACAACTTGTGTATATTTTCATCTCCATCTAAGCCCTCCTTGTTGCCTCTCCATTCCATCTTTTTGTTTTTGTCTTACTCATCATCTCCATGTCTCTCTCTCCTCGCTTCACTTAACATTCCTCTCATGTCATTAAGATTAAAGGCCTGAGCGGGCAGGATGATACGTCAGTCTGAATTATTTAAACAAGGGTGAGTGGATGACGAGGACTACAGTGGCTTCAGAAGTACATTACACTGCTGGTCAGCGACCCAGAGCTAAACTGTACAAGCACCTAAAGAAAACCTAGCAATGCCATTGTTTGTTTATAGTAGAACAGATTATTAGTACTAGTTTTAATTTATGAAAACAGGCTTATTCAGATATCTCTTAGCATTATGTTGTTTCTAATATTTTCACTTTTATGGCTTAGTACAATGAACATTCCACATAAGTGTTGAGTTCTAGAGAAAAAAAAAAACATCCTAGGTAAACTTCTGATGGTAAATTTTCCACTGAATAAGATGTGTGAATTTTTACAATCATTTTCTGTAAGGTGATCAGTTTGATTTTATTCCCTTAGATCAGGGGTTCTCAAACATTTTGTCAGCCAAACCTCTTTACATAAAGCACCCCTGAGAAGTTAAAGGATTAGTCCACTTTTAAATACACTTTTCCTGATAAATTTACTCACCCCCATGTCATCCAAGATGTTCATGTCTTTCTTTCGTCAGTCGAAAAGAAATGAAGGTTTTTGAGGAAAACATTCCAGGATTTTTATCCTTACAGTGGATTTAAATGGCTACCAACAGATTGAAGGTCAAAATTACAGTTTCAGTGCAGCTTCAAGGGCTTTAAACGATACCAGATGAGTAATAAGGGTCTTATCTAGCGAATCGATCGGTCATTTTCGAAAAAAATACAACCGTTTATGCTTTATAAACAAAATATCGCATTGAACGTACTTTCCGCTTCCGCATTCTTCATAACGCTTATGCTGAATGTTCTACGCCTTCCCTATTCTACTTACGGAACGAACGTGGCGCCAGTTTCGTTTTTTTCCATAACTTGAATAGAGGGTATGCATCGACGTCACTTTCCCGCCGAAAACGCGCTCCCTCAGCTGGACTGTGTGGCAAAAGAACCTGCTGCGTAACTGGATTAATAGGAGAAACGGCGAAAACGCGAGTAAAACTAACGAATTACCCTAAAGGTTGGACTCGAAAGTGTTTTTAAAAACTTGTCAAATAAACCTAATCCATGGATAGGCTATTGACATGCAGCCAGGAGTCGTGTTTCCTGACATTTATATGTGCCTGATTTGATGCTGGGGAAATAACTTACATAAAGCAAATCTGGCTGTGAATATTTTATATAACTACAATATCGGTAGGTTTAAATCTGCTTAATCACTTATATCAATGTTATATCGTCATATTGTCCAGCCCTAAACATATATAGTTTTATAGTATAGTTTTTGACAGTGTTGTTTATTTAAAAACACCCAATTATGCATAATATAAGATGGAAAATATTTAATTTATGTGTCGTCAACATAATATATAACAATACAATATATAAGGTATGATTTTACCTCAAAATCCAACAATTTGACACAAAATGATAACTGCAAATCCATGTTTCTTTGCCTGGAGTCCAGCTGTTTCTGTGACTTGCAGTGATCCATTTGCTTCTTTTTTTGTTGCTTTCTCTAGTTTTTAAATATATACCTCAGGGTTTGTGTCAAATCTATTTACAGTCAGCCGCAAAGCTCTTTCCCGTTTTGAATGTGTTTTGTGTGTTTTTCGCGACATTCACGCTGAAAACCAATGCTGCTGCTCAGTCTTTTGCCACTCAGCGTGCGTAACCGCAGTCCTAACGGTCGACGGTGACGTCACGTGCATACCCTCGTAGGAAGGCGTAGGACATTCAGCTTAAGCGTTATGAAGAATGCGGAAGCGGAAAGTACGTTCAAGGCGATATTTTGTTTATAAAGCATAAACGGATGTATTTTTTTCGAAAATGACCGATCGATTCGCTAGATAAGACTCTTATTACTCATCTGGTATCGTTTAAAGCCCTTGAAGCTGCACTGAAACTGTAATTTTGACCTTCAACCTGTTGGTAGCCATTGAAATCCACTGTAAGGAGAATAATCCTGGAATGTTTTCCTCAAAAACCTTCATTTCTTTTCGACTGACGAAAGAAAGACATGAACATCTTGGATGACATGGGGGTGAGTAAATTTATCAGGAAAAGTGTATTTAAAAGTGGACTAGTGCTGAAACCATAAGATCTCTTTCAGGGTCTTTATTATTATCATCATCATCATTATTAGATTTAACAAATAATAAAGATGAAATATGAAGCAAATATATTACTGTTGTGAATTACAGATGTACTGTAAAATAAAAACATAATATTTGATCATTTTAAAATAATTGTATTTTACACTTCAAGTTACCAATATTTATGTCTTACATTCTTCACTTTCATACATTTTAGATCCTCACTTTTAACATTTCAAATCCTCAAGCTTTTATTTTGGGGGAATACTGGTGAAATTCTATTCTGTCAACATTTAGAAATGACGCAAATAGAGTGAACCAAGCAAACAATGCATTCCCAAAATGCACATTAAACTCAGCACATACAGAGATGGAATTCATGAGAAGCAGCATTTACTGTGAACTGAGCCAGACTATTACTTATTTAGTTAAATTGCAGCCTTTTATTTGATAATCACACTAAGATATCATGATTTCTATTTTATTTTGATTATTTGTGCAGCTCCATTTATATATTTAAATTTTACATTCAATTTAATTGCTTATTAGCTTTTCATCAATTCACAAACCCTCATTTGGGAATCCCTGGTCATATACTGTACTTATGGCACAGGCTATCATTTCTATTTAAATCATGTATTATGTTGCAGTTACTAATACAATTACCAGTCAACTGCCAAGTAACCTCAATTCATTTAATTGCCAAAGCCAAAATTTACTGGCATTTGGCACTTGGTTAATTTTAGACCCTGTATTATCACAAAACAGTAAATTACACTCAGATTTTATGAGTGATATTGATCACCACCTACATCAGCACTGACCTACTGTATACATTTCATGTCCTGTGAAGGTGAATTTGTACTATGAGCATGCCGTAGCATCATAAACATGTAATCATGATTTTAAAGGCCATAATGTGCGATCAGACAAAATCACTAAAATGGGCCTCTCATCAAATCTGCTCACTGATTTGTTTATAATGGAAAGCTCTGTTTTTCTGGTCATGAAACAGTGACCACAAAAGTTGATATTTATAGACTAAATTGATTAAGTTTGTGCAGGCATAAAAGGAGACATACAGTACAAATGCATTATGGGAAGTGTAACCTTCACAAATTCAGTGATTTAATGACATAACATGAAAAAATCACATTGAGCAATAACAGTGGGCAAAAGGGGTGGTAAAAAAGCTGTTCATGTCTCCCGCTTTTGTCTGGGAGACTGATGGGATTTGGCCCACTCTGAACCGATTGGCTATCACGTGCAGATCAGCAGGGTGTTCAATGGGTTTGCGCCTGGGGCCTCTATCAAAAACATCACTTTAATCATCATTTGGAGCAAAGGTGAAAAGTGAAGTAGTTTTGAAAAGAATTCACATTACCAGGAGAATTCAGATACAATTCAGGCTGTTTGGTTTGAGACCACCTACGGTTAGCATAGTAACCTCAATCATTAATGGTGTAGCATGTGGCATAAGGTGAAAGAGTACTAAAAAATGACTGCATGCAGAATCATTCACATTTACCTGCTGAGCGTTAGTATCCCCCAGTCTGGAGGCTCAAAACATCAGGGTTGTTTGCCCTAAGATGAGGATGAGTAATTGTACTTCTAACACATGGGAATCAAAGGACAGCGATCCCTGGCTTTCCCACAGCTACATATAAAATGAAACACCTTTGATGAGGGGGCTTCTGGCTATTTCTATTAGCTTTAAAGTGCCAGAGACACAGCTGAGAGAATGACAAACAGAACAGAGGCTGAAGGTGGAGGAGAAGGGGTGAAAGGAATGAAAGGAATCACAATGAAGAAAAAGCTGATATCAAAAGAGTCTAGAAACCCTAGAAAAAGTAACCAGTGGTAAATCACCCGGTGAGAGTGGGATGAATAAAGTGAACTGAAAGGGCAAATTTGGTATGAGGCAAAGTGAATTTATAGAGGTAGAGACAGTGGAAGACACTTGTTTACCTGGCCACATGCAGCGGTTCTCAGTTCTCATCTGCTCTCTTGCTTACTGTCCCAGAATGCCCTGCTGTGATGCCATCTCACTGTTTTCAAGACTACAAAACATACCACGTCTCATGTGGCCCAAAGCAAGTCTAAAACCAGACACCATGAACAAAGATTTGCTTTCAAACAGTGCCACATTCCACTAATGTATAGTATACATATGATGCTATTTGAAAAGTTCATTAGTTTGTTTACTGGGTGTAACAGAATTTGCTTTATGTTAAAATATATATATATATATTTCCACATACTGTGCATTATTGCTAGCCTGATGTGGTCATACTCAATTCTAGTTCGAATATGAGTCTGATACTGCTCCATTGGGATTTGATTATGGGGGCATATTTCAACCGTTCCAGGAAAGACCTCAATTGGATAGACCTACAACCAATCAGAGCTACAGAGTAAGTGACGTTTGTTGAGCGACGCATAGTTGTCAACAGAACTCTTCTTAGCGACCATCAGGGTAAGCTGATAAATCAAACTTTTGCCGAATCCCGTAGGAAGGACGGCAAAGACATCTTTCCCATCGACAAATGCCTTGATCGTGGTCCTCTGTTCCTTTTTTTTAATTAATGCGCTGTCGATATCTTCTATAACGGACGCGATGGCGGAATCTACACATCTCAGTTCTTCAACAGCCATCATTGTTGTAAACTAATTGACCTTTCGCAAAGACTCGCCCCCCTTAGTTACTGTTGCTTTGTCCAACAAGCCGTGGCGCTGTCACGCCACACAGAGTGGAAAATACATCGCGGAGCAAAGAGGAAACTGACAACACATCGACAGACGAGACAGAGCAGGTTACTTATGATATTAAACAAAGTCCCAGCTTTCAAACTGTGTAGTTAAAAAAATTCAAACAATAAAAACCGTTTTGTGGCTCTTTAATGTGTTGTGACCATAACCGTGACAGATTGCTGTAGCGCCTCAGCTCAAGAGGCTCGTGAACGGATCATCTCTTCCTACTAGTCCATTTATAGCATCAAATAAACATGAATGAACATGAGAATGAATGTTGTTTCAAACGCGGAAAGACGTCAATATGCACAATTTTTCAAGTTTAACTCCACCGAGGTTAATCTTCGAACTCCTGACTGCTTTGTCGGACAAAATGGCAGATGCGGCGTTCTGATTGGTTAGATCGCTTGTCAATCAAACTCCCCAAGCGCTCTTTGATGACGTGGCTGATTACGTTTCTGGTGATAATCTGTCAATCATCGCCCTGACAATGTGATTGGTCCGAACAGTTTCTGTTCGGGCATAATTACTCCTCTACGGATCGAGTCCAGACCAAACTCCCCGACCTCAAAATGTTGTGGGCGGGGCTAAGTTCGGCTGGCATCCAGGCTACATTATTGCAGCACCTCTATTCCCAGTCTGTCTGAAACACACTGACTGAGTTCTTTTTTTCTACAAAGCCCCTCCTTCCTAAAAGCCTGTGTGGTCTGATTGACCAGTGCGTTGTGATTGGCCAAACACCTCACATGCCTTAGCATAATTGTGTGCCCCCTCATCCGGACTATCCTGACCCCTCATTCAAGATGATTGTAAATATAGATTTTAATGATGAAATAGAATAGACTATTTAAACAATCACAACTGTCAAGTGCTTTGGCTGTCTAGCATTAATATCAGGCTACTAGAGCAACATTTTAGGACAGTCTGTTTTACAAAGTCAAAATTGATTGGCAGATTTGACACATTAGGCTAACCTACAAACTTTCTGCTCCATGAAGAATGCAGCTCTACTAAGTAGGTATAATTGGTTCTGATAATTGGTCGTAGTTAGTTATTTCATTGTATTGTTATTGTTCATCACCGGTTGCAATTCAGGCATTTTCTAACTCAACATAAAATTATGTAGCTGTTATATTGGTCACAATGAGTGTGGGTTATGGGTAAATGAAGCAGTTGCAATGAGCTGGAATTGTGTATATAACGTATTTATATGGTGGTCTAAAATGTGTTTATTTAATGAATATTGATAGTCGAATTTTTTAAAATGTAGGCTTAGGCAATTTTCCTTTTTGTTTTGTTAAATATTATTCAATGCTCTGCCATCTATATTTGCTCAGTAGCTTATAGTTTATAGCTCAGTAACTAATAGTTTTAGTAGTGACAGGTTTGTTTATTCTAGCTGGGGATACTTTGCGTTATGCCATCACCCCCTTTCTTTACAGACACCCCTTCTTCAGTGGGGCTCTGCCTCTCACTGACCATTTCTTGAAAATGAAACAAACAAAAAAAAAAAACACTGTATTTGTGGAAAGTGTACTGTATTTGTGTAAAGCATCCATTGTTTTCATTACTCTGATTTGTAATTGTTAATATATACATATACATACAAAGAGTGCTTAATCAATACCAAAGCTTACCCATATTGAATGTTTTCAGGAATGTTTGCTCAACTGGCTACACTGTCTTTTAAAAAGATTTAGCCAAAACAACCAAAATGTACCCCACATACTGGTACTACAGCGAGAAGCTTATGTCGTAATTAACAATTAAAACATTCAGCTCTTCCTGACTCACCCAATCAATGTGGTGTTTAGCCTGTTCATTTATGGTAAAGTAGGTTTCTGACAGCCCGTGGCTCTTGTGGGGATTTTCTCCTGACAATCCCAGATCATGTCATTCCGTAAGGGATAATTCCTTGTGGACTCATGGGGTATAAGGCCAGATGAGACATTACCTTCCAATTAAAGTTCCACCAGTGGAGGCTTAAACCGTTGGGATTTCAGACTGGCCTGGTGTGACCCAATATGGTTAAGGATGATTAGAGGACTCATGCAAACCCAAGGCTATATTAAACACAATGCTGTATTGTGGATCGAGGCTGCATGACATGCAAGACGATGAGTTCTTATTGTCAAGTGGATTTCCTTTTCAAGACAGTTTGGGTTTTCTAAACAACTGGATTAATGTCTAATCATGGATGTCATGATTTTAATCATTGTCTGCTTTTTCAGCAAGCTAACAACAACCTGGATGTAAAAGTATCCCCCTTTTTCCAAAAAGGATGGGGTGCCAGTACCTACAGTACATCCAAGCATGGTGAACTGGAGTTTACTTGATGGCACATTTACATAGGTTGAGGCGAATCAAGCTTTCAACTTCCAAGCACACTTTCCAGGAGTGGAATATTCAAGCATAAAATCCTTGCCCTGGGAAAGCACCGATATTAACACCCTGCCATGGCCTGCTAGGTCTCAGACATCCCTGTTCAACGGTTCAATTCTCTGAGCTTCTTGCCCAGGCTATGGCCTGTCATCATGCCAAGTCCCTCGTTTCTCTAATTTTTCATACTTCAACATTTCTAGCCTGCTATCTGCTCAGTCTGACAGCTTGCCACTCCTTATGCATGTTAATCACTTGGTATCTTGCTAACAGAGCGGAACTGCACGCTTACACCAACGGCAGACACATAGCACACTGACACTAGTCAGCATGAGTGGACCACTTTACCTGAGAGTCATACACAAATGAAAAAGTATCCAATAACGCTAAAAAAAGCCCAACAGTTGTTGATGGATTACTATTACTATTTCTTATGGTGAAAAAAAAATAAAAAAAAATAAAATCATTTTAAAAACGAAATGAGCGTCTCTTACAGATTGCTCAAGGTCAATTGCAAGGGCAATAGCCGCAAGAATTAAAGGTGCTAAAGAGGATCTTTTCGTCGACTGAGAAACCAAAGACTGTTAGTGAGTTTTTGAAATGAGCGCATACGTAAAAACAACCCCCCTCCTTCACAGCTCATTTCGAGGGAACGCCTCCCAAAACTCGTGCACGAGTATTGGAACACGAGTGTTTACCACCGGCATTCGCTGTGTCGTGTTAGTGGATTCATTATGTCGGACTCACCGCAGGTAACTCATAATCTGCAGTTGTTACTCCTGTCTCCTGACAAAATCATTGCAATCGCGCGACTGTAGAGTGTGGAAAGTTACTGAAGCACGCAGCCGCGCACGTCTCGCACAAGGAACGTCATGGCAGTGATTGACAAGCCAGAGGGCCAATCCGCGCATGTCTTTCACAAGGGACGTAATGGCAGTGATTGACAAGCCAGAGGGCCAATCGATGATCGCGTAAACGATTGGCTGATGATTTTAAGGCCCTACCTCGTGCACAGATGATGTATATTAATATTATTCCTTTCAGTGCACCTAATAAATAGTCTTTTATCAGTTAGTAAAGACAGTTTCAAGTAATATTGCAAAAATGTATAAAACAAAACATCCTCTTTAGCACCTTTAATGAGAAGCCGGTAACACTCAAACACAAATGATGTTATTATTAGTTTCAGCATTAGACTAGTTACTTATTTCTCTACTTTAAGTCATTTCTTTGTTAATGAATCTATCAGGCTGAGAAGTCACTCAAGGATGAAGCAGAGCTTAATACAATATGACATTGGCAAAAAGGCCATTACCTTTACAGTTCACTTAATGGCAAGGAACCATGGTAAGATTCCACCTGTCATACTGGAGGACATCAGAAGGTTTTATTAAAAAGATGAGGAGTTTATCATTGATATTCTCCTCAATTATAACGAGTTAACCCATTTGTGCCCAAATTTTTCTGAATGGTTTCATGCATATAGTCCTGTTAATAGTGTCCTATGTGAACATGTTCTGCATTTATTTTCCCCAGGTTTTTGTTTTTTTTCTTAAAAAACATGTTTGAATGTGCGGCAACTATAGTTGCCGGTGGGCAAATATGCTGTATGCACCCCTTAATGTAAAATTTGAATAGGAGGATAACATTTATGCTTCCAACTCAAAATAACTGCTTTCAACTGATCAACAGATCCATCAAAGTTGAAGAACATTCGATGTGAACACAAAAAAGCTGCATTTAGTTTATAATCTGCTAAATATGAAAACACAACAAACAACAAATCAGTTTGTTTTAAAGTGGTGGAACATAGTGAAGAACAAAGTGCAGCCATTAAGTTGCTCCAACAGAGCATTGTAAATTAAAATGTTAAATTACATTGTTCATTAGAAAAAATTACATCTATATGTGACCCTGGACCACAAACCCAGTCATAATTCACACGGGTATATTTGTAGCAATAGCAAACAATACTTCGTATGGGTCAAAATTATTGTTGTTTTTTTCTTTAATGCCAAAAAATCATTAGGATATTAAGTAAAAATCATGTTCAATTAAGATATTTTGTAAATTTTCTACTGTAAATATTTAAAAAATTCTTTTTGTAAATGGATATACATTGTTAAGAACTTAATTTGGTCAACTTTAAGGCAATTTTCTCAATATTTTTTTGTTGCACCTTCAGATTCCAGATTTTCAAATAGTTGTATCTTGGCCAAATGTCCTATCCTAACAAACCATACATCAATGGAAAGCTTATATATATTCACCTTTCAGATGATGTATAAATCTTAATTTCAAAAAATTGACCCTTATGACTGGTTTTGTAGTCCAGGGTCACATATAACAAACAAACAAAAAATAAATTAATTAAAAAATAAATTAATTAACAAATAACAATATATAATATATAACAATATAAAATATTATGAAAGCAAAAAGCACTAAACAAGACCAATAACCTTGACTTATTAACCCATTAAACACAGTATACCCCATTTCCCCATGATATATGTACTTACAAGTCATTTGCCCACCGGCAACTATAGTTGCCGCTTGGACTTTTGACTAAGTATAGAAAAAACTATAGATCTCTTGTAAGATTTGATTTGTTTGGATGATTCTAGAGACCCTCATGATTATGTAGATATATATATGTCAACAAAAAATTCCTAATATTAACGTGAAAATTACTTTTCTTTGGAAGGGTTTGCCTTCGCTATGCTTCCTGGAAGTAGGGGTTGGAAGTTGACAGCCTCATGTCACAGGAAGGAAGTGAATACCTTTCTTTTGTTATTGAAATCCTTTATTTGGATGTTTTCTTTCATGTCATTGAGAAATAAAACATGGAAAACATCTAGAAAAAAACTTACAAAAGGAAAATGACAACACTGCGGCAACTATAGTTGCCGGTGGGCTAAAATGGGTTAAGCTCTGACCTCCATTGAATTTTTTTTTTCCCTTTGCTGTACAGAATGCTTTGTGCTTTTAAATGTAAGTGTGTGGTAAAATCAAAGACTGTCATCCTTCTGCTGCATACAGTTTTTCCTGTTTGGGTAACATTTTATTTTACAGTGTCCCTGTTACACATTTTACGTGTAGTTACTATAGTAATAACAGCAAATTATGCAAATTATAATTACATGCAACTCTAATTATATAGTAAGTACATGTAGTTAATGAATATTACTCAGTACTCAATTGTATAAATACACTGCAACAAGGGCACCTTAAGGCGAGACACGGCAGGTGAAAACATCGTTTTTTCATGCAGTGGTCAATTTTGAGATTTTGGGCCAGTTTGCTCCCTTAACATGTAAGCTTTCATGTCAAAATAAAAAATATGTCAACATTACACATTAAGGTGGTTATTTCATTATATTTTGTCAACTTGCGCCTTTAGATTTCTATCGGAAATCACCAAAAGTTAGCATTCTAACGCGAGCTCCCGTGCCGTCTCCATTCACAGAAACATGTCATGCCTCGTATCATTGTAAAGCTCTCAGTCTCATTAACAGCGCTGTCTAATCCAAATATGGACATTTCCTTTGTAGAAATAACCAACCGCGAAAGTTTGCCGGGGAATCTACAGCCGAAAACCACATCTGATTGATCGCTGTGAATTTCCGACTACGTGATTGGTTCTCAGGCGTCACGCTTCCTTGTTTATTCTGCGCCTGAGAGAAAATGCCGACAACACCGAAATCAAAATACGGCAACAGCTGTCACTTGCAAGAGCTAGTAAAATGAAAGTAAACAACAGATTAGACGATGAAACCCCATCAGCGAGTGTCTCATCGCGTAACCTATTGTTTGGAAAGGGAAAGAGTGTGTTGGAGGGATTGGGAATGACATCCGCGCCACACAGGAATATGGCTCATAATTCACGTCACACGATTGTATGAATTACTGTAGTCATGTGTTTGTGTTGTCCTAACTGTGCTGGATCAGGGCTGAAAATTAACATCGATCCACAGAATCATGGGTTCTGTAGTAGTGTGTTGCTGGAGTGTAGTCTGTGTGAGAGAGATAGGTACTGCAGAAGTTTGCAGTTTTGTGACTGCTGTTATGTGTGTTTGTTATGGTAGTTCTCTTCAGCTTAAGGCTATTGTTATTAATAATTTATTCATTTATCAATTTCCATGTGTTTTAAATATTACATAATACTGATATTAATAAACTGAATATATATTTTGTTTGTAGGTTGGGGGTTTCAATAGAAATAAATGAACTTATACAATATAAAAACTTTAAAGGCCGTTTTCTCAAAATTAGTTTTTTCTCACTCTCAGAGTCAGATATATCCACTTCAGTAGCACCTACAAGCACCAACTTTTCCAGACTTATACTTAACTATATTCTGAAGGCTTTTACAGAGGGATTTGTTCATATATCATTCCTATCCTGAATTATGGGTCATTTTACTCAAAAAAACATGGCGAAAATAGGTTTTTTAAGGCTATTGTCAGTATTCTCTAATTTACTAAAGCACAAAATAAGATATCCAGAATCCCTTCTGTAAAAGCCCTTTCATCTAATATGTCAACAAATATAACCAAAAATTTTAAACCTGGACCATTCCAATTTTCAGATTTTGTTTTTGGAAATGTATGCAAATGAGCATATATTTAAGTATATAAGGCCTCATTTGCATATTAAAACATAAATTTACACAACATTTGTAATACATTTTTTTCTTATGTTTATGCCAGTAATAAACTGGAGAAGTTTCACAGTGATATCTTTTAATTAAAAAAAAATCCCTATTCACCTGTAGTGTCTCGCCTTAAAAAAAGTGTAACCCCTGTTTGTGTTGTAGGAAGAAATCATGTATGAAAAATAAAAACAACATTGACTGGTGAAATAACTGAACCCCGGGTTAGAAATTTTCAGACCTCTCATATTGACCCTTAAGTAACTACTACTAAAACCTAAGTAGTATCTGCCTTAATTTTTGTCAGACAACATTTGAAAAGTTTGGTTCCAAAATGCAATAACTCCATTTTGATTCATTTGAGTAAAAAGGTGTTTTCTTTACCAAGAAAGTGACAAGATGAAAACCACTATTTTCTGTTTCAAACTTTCACATAGCATCTTTTGGTTATAAAAACATTAAAAATTCAAATCTACATTTTGATTTTAAAAAGTTTATTATAAAAACGTATTATTATTTTTTTATTAAAGTTATTTTTCAAATTGAAAATACACAACAAAGTAAGGTGATTCACATATATGACAGCGTCTGAACTTTGCCAATACTTATCTTATATACAGGCATTTTACTAAAAATACATTCAGTCGTCGCTCCCAAAATGAATTCAATGGGTCATCTTGGTAAAGTTGCCCTAGAATTGAAAATTGAATTTACCTCGGCATAGTTAAATAATTAGAGTTCTGTACATGAAAATGACATACAGTGAGTCTCAAACACCATTGTTTCCTCCTTCTTAAGTAAATTTGATTTGTGCAAAAGACCTCTGAAGAACAGGCGAATCTCAACATAACACCGACTGTGACGCAACAGTCGGGATCATTAATATGTACGCCCCCAACTTTTGCATATGCCAGCCCATGTTCAAGGCATTAGACAAGCCAGTATTAATGTCTGGAGCAGCACAGCCGAATCAACAGACTTTATGCAGGTAAGCAAGCAAGGACAATAGCGAAAAATGGCAGATGGAGCAATAATAACTGACATGATCCATGCTATCATGATATTTTTAGTGATATTTGTAAATTGCCTTTCTAAATGTTTCATTAGCATCCATGGAGACTAGAACCGTTGTTATTTTCATTATTAAACACTTGCGGTCTGTATAATTCATAAACACAACTTCATTCTTTATAAATCTCTCCAACAGTGTAGCATTAGCCGTTAGCCATGGAGCACTATCAAACTCATTCAGAATCAAATGTAAACATCCAAATAAATACATACTTACATGATCTGATATACTACATGACAAACACTTTGTAAAGATCCATTTTGAGGGTTATATTAGCTGTCAACTTTGTTTATGCAATGTATTATAGAGTTTTGAGCTTGGGAGTGGGGAGTGCGAGTATTTAAAGGGGACACGTACAGAATCGGCGCATTTTTAATTATGCTCCAAAATAGGCAGTTAAAAAATTGAATAATAAAAAATCTGTGGGGTATTTTGAGCTGAAACTTCACTGACACATTCAGGGGACACCTTAGACTTATATTACATCTTGTGAAAAAGGGCTCTAGGGCACCTTTAATGTTATAAATGAATTATTTGTCATTACCGATTAAAGAGTATCTGGCGCCACCGCACTGTTAAAATAAACACATTTGCCGAGTTCATTGGTATTAAAGGTCCCGTTTTTCGTGGTTTTTTGAAGCTTTGATTGTGTTTATAGTGTGCAATATAACATGTGTTCACTGTGTTTCGCGTGTAAAAAAACACAGTATTTTTCACATAATTTACTTATCTGTATACCGCTGTTTCCACTGTCATAAAAACGGGCTGATGACTTCCTTGTTCTATGAAGTCCCTCCTTCAGAAATACGTAACGAGTTCTGATTGTGCCAGCGGTTCCTGTGTTGTGATTCGACAGCAGCTTAGCGCTCCTTGCCCGGAAAGGTCACGCCTCTTACCATAACGTGGAGATGCATGCGCTCAGTGTTATTGTAAACATGTCTTTAATTTTACCCTATCAATTTGAGATGATTGGACTGCGGGATGAAAATAACAACGTTTCGACGACATGGCGACAAACACACTCTACAAACGCAACTCTTGTGTATTCCTGTGGGCGGAGGTTAGTCAAAAAACTGTTTTAGTGATGTCATTAAAGAAGGAAGTAGAGGGATGTAGTCCAAACTGGCCGTTCGATGTAGGCGACTTCTGTTAAATAAAATATCTCGCTTGGCATTGAACTTTGAGCTTTAAAATTTTACAGATTTTATTTATACTCTAACAACAACATTACACACTAACTAAAGTTTGAAACATGGGATCACGAAGAACGGGACCTTTAAAAACGGTCCATGATTCAGTTTTGTGGACCGTGACAGAAGTTTGATGCTGTCGTGGAACAAGCAACATCTCCTCCCAACTAGAGTGCCTCATCTTCTTAATTTCTTCACATAAATGATTATATTTCGGTGACTTGCGTGTCTCCCCACCGCAGAAACCACCACAGGTTCATCAATGCCGTCAAAATTATTAATTTTTCTGTTTTTGATGATCATAAAGTACAAAGCAGATAAGGAAAACTAGGAAGCCGGCTGTATTCAGAACGCCGCCATTATTGTTTTCAGTGCGTGGAATGGTGCTCTGTGATTGGTCGAGCGGATATATCGCATTCTGCAGAGAAAGGAGACTGCCATTTGTCGCGTTTTGGAAAGAAAGGGAGAAAGCATGACAGAATAACACAACGGATATCACATTTTGTTCAAAACTAATAATAATGACTTTTTAATACCGACCAGATACAATCCTGATTTTGGCAGAAACGTTTCTTTTTTTTTTTTTTTTTAAATGGCGTTTATCGCGTTTTGGAACCAAACTCTTCATTCGGACAAACCTGAAAGTTCCTGGAAAACCATTTTTGAAAAGAACTGTACTTGGCAAAACCCAACACTTGATAGACAACCAACAGAACTTTACTCAACTGTCAGGTGGTGGGATTGTGAATATCTATGGCCTTTTTTCCTAATCTTGAACAGCTCCACACTGTTAGGAGGACCATGGTATTCTCAGGGAATACCAGTCAAAGCTGGAACAGAACATCATGCCATTAGTCAAGGAGCTAAAGCTGGGTTAAAAATGGATCTTCCAACAAGACAATGACCAAAAGGCGAATCTAAGATGGCTCAGGAGAAAGAAATGATCAAGTCAAAGTCTTAACCGAATTCCAATTGAGAGTTGTGGCCGAACGTGAAGCAGGCGGTTCATATTGATGTTGGCATTCCTGCAATGCACAGACGACTCTTTGCTTTTCAACAGCAATAACTAATGTGCTCATTCAAAGAATCAGACACTGCTGCTTTATGTACACATTTCACATATCCATTTCTGTTGGATTTGTTTCTCACCACAACTAGGCTGATACAGAATTTGTTTTCAATTGGGCCGAGACCATCTGACCACTGATTATTTTGGTGTGAATCCAAGCATAATTGCCATGTTCATATACTGTATACCTAAATGAACCGAAATAAGGAAGAAAATGTCTCTAATTAGGGTAGGATACATTTGTTGAATATTTTATACATTGTACGGTTTTTGTAAAAAAAAATGACAAGCAAACTTTTTTTGCCACAGTCATTTAAAGCAGGATTTGTGGAGATAACGGTTTCTCAAACAGGCAGATTCTGCGTTCTATAAATACTCACAGGAGACAGGAGATTATGTGTAGCTATTATGTAAGGGTGACATGGACATGATGATGGGGAAAGGAGAGACAGCCAGAGGTCTGATAGGATCTGGAAGCAAACACACAACTTTTTGTCTCTTGTTCAGTTACACTAACTCACTGTCTCTCTTCCTCTAGAAGTGATTGACAGATTAAAAGAGTCAAAATGACAGTAGTTATGTCTTAGAGAGCTGACAGATCAAACTTGAGAACAGCTGGAGTAATATGAGTGAAAAAGGAGACTCTGCCCTTTGTTAATGTAATGAGATTTGCAGAGTATGACAGCTTAGCTTTTAGAAAAAAAAATCTTCTAAGTGTTAAACGTGCTTGCCTCGCGCACAACCATTCCTCTTATACAAAGTTCATTTACATACCCCCTGCAGGATCTACTGTATAAGATATTTAGCATTTTTAAGAAGTAAGAAAATCTTCAAAATAACATACATTTTTGATATTTTATTTTACAATTTTTTTATATTTACTGCCCTGAAGAAGCAGCATAACAGATATTTGTTTTCCGTGAGTCAAAATAACTTCATTTACACATTTCAGCTGTTCAGAAGTTTATAACTTTCTTGATTTATGCCTCCTTTAGCATAAATAACAGCCTTTTGTGAATGTTGTGTATAAGTCACTTGACCTCAGCTGTCCTAAGTGAGTTGCAAAACTGGACCTCAACATCATACTGTTATTTTGGGGGAGAGTAAAATATGCAGAGCATGCTGGGAGAATTTATAGGACTTACATTTTTGTCAAGAGTTTTTTTCTTGTGGCAGAGAGTTGGAGTACTACAGGTATTTGGAAATCTAAGTAAATCTTGCCTCTCGCCATTCTCAAGTAAAGAATTTGGAAGTTGACTGGTGCTCTTTTATATGTTAATTACATTAATTTGGCAGCATTTACAAGGTGGAGATCTGAAACTATTCAGCTGTGCACAATTTCAAGATCCTTTGCGATTTATAGATTTCATATCTGGAAGAATGCCACATGTTTTTAGCGCATACATTCGTTCTCTGAATTACACGTATGCACATTTGAGAAATGATCATAAGATTAGGATAGTTTCTGCCTATCCTACGCAACAGGTCCCAGGCAACTTGACTGCTCAGGACAAACCATGGATTTGTGTAACTCTCAAAACCATGCACAATATTAAGAAATGAGGTTATGTAGACTTTTACATACATGTATTCAAAAAACTGTCTTATCTTTGACAAAATATATGCAAAATAGCTCATCTATATCGGCACTAATAACATGAGCAGAACTGTCTTTATTTTAATATAATTCAGCTTTAATCAGGGTGGATGCATTGCAAAGTTAATGTCTGAAGCAAATTTCTCTTTCACTCCAGAAATTTGGTGGTTGCTTACTATGGCCTCCAGTAGAATAATTAAATTATTTTTTAAACTCCTCGACAAACTTTTAGTCAAAGCATTTGAAATGTACTCTGACAAATGCTTTAGATTGCTATTCATACAGTATGAATATTCTAATAGCTGTCTGAATATTCAGAGGGACAGATTGTGTGTTGATGCTTTGAAAGAGTTCATGAACACTCCCTGAACCATAAAGCTCTAATCTGGGACATTTTAGATGCATACAGCATTTCATCTCGCATTTTAAAAAGCCCTAACCTAGTACTTCTAAGAAGTGGAAATCTTTTTTGAATCAGTGCCTTTTAAGACATTGTGATCAAGTCAACTAAATAACAAACATCAAATTCAATCTGAATCAGTAGTCCTAGAGAAAAAATAATCTAAGCAAAAGATTTAGATAAAAGTGTCCATTTGCTTTCCATCAAATATCAGGGGAAACAGGAGAAACAGTTTAGTAACACTTTACAATAAGGTTCCATTAGTTATGCATTAACTAACATTAACAATAAGCATTAACAATACATTTGTCACAGTATGTATTCATTGTTGTTAAGGTTAGTTAATACAACTGTTCATTGTTAGTTTATGTTTGTTCAAGTTGTAACAAATGCAGCTTTTGATTTTAATGAATTAGTAACTGCTTTAGAAGTACTTTTTCTTGTTAGGTGATGTTAACTAATGTAATTTCTACTAACAAATTAAACCTTAATAAAGGTATGCCCAATTTATATATTAAAGTAACATAGATAAAAAGAAATGAATACTTCAACATTATTAACTAGATTTTTACAACAAACATTTTACATCTACCTGAAGAAAATGTTAATGGTGCATGTCTTTGCAAAACTCACTTCTACAGTAGGTTGTTGGTTGACAGGACATCGCATTCAGTGTTTCTAGGCAAGTAAGCGTATTTTCTGAGCTGATAATGTAATGTTAAACCTATGAAAATGGTTTTAAAAAGCACGTGGCTCCATACCATCTTTTGTCAGTGCCTCATCCATCAAAGTTTAATGAGTGCATAGATGACATGAAATGCCCTACATGTAGTTAGCTACATGATAAAAGCACACATATTTTAAATGAAGTGCTGCAAGCCATGCTCGTTTCCTCTTGTCAGTCTTTGGATAATGTGCAAAGCATATGGCGCCATATACCGACTTTTTCTGATTTACTGGAGCTCAAAACATGTACTATCCAGTAGATATGACCAAATGCTTATTTCAGGATATGGCAGGATATTTTGTGTCATTTTATCTAATTACTGTTATTAAAAATAAGGAAAATAGAAGCAAATTACAAACAGTATAGTACAAATACAATATAACAAAAATATAAATTAAACAAATTAAGTTTTTCAGTTACAATAGGTTTATTAATGCAGTTAGAATTAGAAATTTAATGCTCAAATGTAAAATATACAATATTGCATAGTCTTCACTGTATGAATTACATATAAATTTATTCTTATTGAAGCTAAAAAAAAGTTAGTCAAGAGCTTGTTTACATAAATACTACATACAATAGGCATTTTGGCATAATGTGTGTGCATTCGACCATTCAAGTGCAATAAGACATGAAAGAGAACTGAATTCGTTATCGCATGCTGAGAGACGTAGCTTTCTATGCACATGTTTAAGCTGTGTCAGTCAGCGCGTGCACTGTATTGTTTTTTTTTTTTTTTTTTTTTTTTTTTTTTTTTTTTGTGGCAGTCAGCTTAACCCTGTGCTCATTTTAATTGTTAGTAATGTTCAAAAAGAGTCTGTTTAATTAATTCAGCTCTTTTTACCCCGTTTTGACAATGGGCGGGTTCCTATGGAGAAGGGAACAGCACAGCATCCAAGTTAGAATCCACTGTGGAGCCGCTCACCGTTTGCTCAGGAAAAAGGTCGATATAATAATCCGGTACATAAATATGGCTCAGAAGAACTGAGATATTTTTTATCCATTTTATTAGATACCAGGCAAAGCTCATAAGTGAGATTGATGAAAAATAATAGCACAACATTCTTAAAAAAAACCATATCTGAAATAATATCCTTTTTTTTTTTTTTTAAATACCAACACCAGGTCTTTATCCCACATAGAAAAATTAAACTGATTCAGATTCATTCCAACAATAAGAGCCATCTGATCAGAATGAGATGAGATTAGAGACTGTCTTCACAGAAAAAGGAAACAACATGAAGACAGATGCAGTTTTTCTCTAATGCTATTTAGAGTTCCAACAGAACCTCTGTGCTCACATTGGAGGAGAAGCTCAAGGCAACGTCAAGATCAGTAACAGGTTTGGTGGAAACGGTCACGGCATCCATTGATGCATGAACTGATTCTGTCAGTCCTAATGAAGTTAATGCCCCAGAGATAAGCATTGTTTTGACTCAGCTCTCACAGAATGTTGCCGGCCACTTTAAAATGAGGACAGGTGAAGGTCAATGAGGTCAAGTTCTGTCCAAAAGCTCAGCATGAACACATGTATAGCCTGAAATGTGCATTCACAAACACATGCAATTGAAGACACTGCTGCCTACAAACATGCAACTGCAGAGCTTCATGTGTCCAGCAGACACATGCAATTTCAATTGCAATCACGTTCAAGGTGGCACACGTCATCGAGTGCCGAATACATTTCTGAAAGAGATGGTTCACAAAGGAATAGTAAACTATGATATGGCTTGAGACTGCAAAAGAGTGTGCTTTGTTTTTTTTAAATTAATTAATTCCTACATCACCAAACGGAACTGAAACAATGATAAACTCAGTTTTTAAACAGGTTTCCCACAGAATCGAATCATTTATACCATTCAGGGGAATCAACCTGAAAAACTGTTTGCACAAAGCAACTACTTTAAAGCAACTATTTTTAGACACACCCCTCAGATGAGTTAACACAGGCTGCAATCAATCAATCAATTAATCAGTGCATTTATCTTATATTTTTGGTAGGAATATTCAGTTTCGCAAGACTTCATTTAAGCATAAACCTAAGCAAAGTTATTATTATTTATTTTATTTTATTTTAACAGCAATTCCAACAGCCTCACCTGGTAAGCAAAAAAAAAAAAAAGAATTTGAATGAAGTGTATCAGTAGCAGTGCAGTCTGATGTTTAGGGAAATGCCCATATAAAAAGAGAACAGGGGGACTATAGCATCAGTTTTCAAATGATGTGTCTATTCTCACCAAGTTGTTCTGCCCTCTTTATCAGTCATGCATAGTTAAAAGGCAAAGAAGAGCTTATTTATTTCTAGCCTTCATGTTTTCAGAATATCCCATACTTCAGCTTTTGTGTCTTTGAGATTACAATCTATGACCATTTCTTGTTCTTAGACATCCATTCAATTTGTAATTCTTTGTTGGCTATGTAAAATGTTTAAGCTTTTGATAAGAAGCACTACCTTGACTTTCTTGATGACGAAAGCAAATTTAGGGCTATTTGTAAGGATGCGCCCACTCTACCCCTATTAGTGCTGGTTTTGAAGCTCTGCTGCAATTCCCAAGAAATCAATATTCAAAGAGATGGGTTCAAGCAGGACTGTAGATCTAAATTGAAATCCCCACTGTTTTGAAAGTTTAATGCAGAAAACTAGGGTGAAAGAGAAGCTTATACTGGCCATGCCACTCCCACATTCATTTACCGCTTACTTATTAACGATATAAAGACCCGTTTGCTACTGTATATGATGAGGACTATGAGAATGCTTTGTGTTGATGACTATAAGAAACTTCTTACTTAAAAACAAAATTTAATTTAAATTATTAAGATTATTCAGTTGCAGTTTAGTTTACAGTATGTATACTTACATGTACATACAGTGTACTTACCTAAGAAAATACTGAGTAATATAAAATAACTACACAGGTTAAGGTTAGGTTAAGTTTAGGTGTAGGTACAGGGTTAGTATCTACACTATATTGCCAAAAGTATTGGGACACCCCTCCAAATCATTGAATTCAGGTGTTCCAATCACTTCCATGGCCACAGGTGTATAAAATCAAGCACCTAGGCATGCAGACTGCTTCTACAAATATTTGTGAAAGAATGGGTCACTCTCAGGAGCTCAGTGAATTCAAGCGTGGTACCGTGATAGGTTTCCTCACTACTAATTATTCCACGGTCAACTGTTAGTGGTATCATAACAAAGTAGAAGCAATTGGGAACAACAGCAACTCAGCCACAAAGTGGTAGGCCATGTAAAACCACAGAGCGGGGTCAGTACATGCTGAGGTGCACAGTGCACAGAAGTCGCCAACTTTCTGCAGAGTCAATAGCTACAGACCTCCAAACTGTGTGTGGATTTCAGATTAGCTCAAGAACAGTGCAAAGATAGCTTCATTGAATGAGTTTCCATGGCCGAGCAGCTGCATCCAAGTGCAATGATGCGTCATATACAGTGGTGTAAAGCATGCCGCCACTGGACTCTAAAGCAGTGGAGACGTGTTCTCTGGAGTGATGAATCCCTCTTCTCTGTCTCAAAGTTTGGTGGAGGGGGGATTATGGTGTGGGGTTGTTTTTCAGGGGTTGGGCTTGGCCCCTTAGTTTCAGTGAAAGGAACTCTTAATGCTTCAGCATACCAAGACATTTTGGACAATTTCATGCTTCCAACTTTGTGAGAACAGTTTGAGGATGGCCCCTTTCTGTTCCAACATGACTGCACACCAGTGCACAAAGCAAGGTCCATAAAGACATGGATGAGAGAGTTTGGTGTGGAGGAAAATGACTGGCCTGCACAGAGTCCTGACCTCAACTATAGAAGTTGAGGTTCTATTGTATACAACAATAGAACTCCTTTGGGATAAATTAGAGTGGAGACTGTGAGCCAGGCCTTCTCACCAACATCACTGCCTGACCTCACAAATGCGCTTCTAGAAAAACGGTCAAAAATTTCCATAAACACACTCCTAAACCTTGTGGAAAGCCTTCTCAGAAGAGTTGAAGCTGTTATAGCTGCAAAGAGTGGGCCAACTCCATATTAAACCCTACGGATTAAGAATGGGATGTCATTAAAGTTCATGTGCACGTAAAGGCAAGCGTGGCAAGATAAACTTTTGGTAATATAGTGTAGTCATTGTCCAATTATAATTTCTGTAATGAGTATATAGTATGTACCTGGGGAACAGGACTGTAAAATAAAGAGCTACCAATTATTCTAATAACCACAAATAACAGTTAATGCTTCATGTTATGTCTATGATCAACCTAAATGAAAACAAATTCACATTTTTCAGTGTTTCAGTAATAGTTCAGAAACTGCTTAAAAAGAATCACTTTGTACCCCTCCACTGTTTCTGACCTCATTTGCCTTCCTTTCCATTCTTTTATAGTAAACAGATTTGTGTTTCTTTTCCTGACATCATGACAACATGCATGAACTTCTCTACTCTTTGTTATGGAACGTCCAGCAGAGCAGAAGATAAGACTATTTTTTAGAGCATAGACTGTTTGTCCTGTTTCTGTACATGATTGTCCTGTTTCTGTACACCCTCAAATTACAGACCCTGGCCCATCTTGACAAAACAACAATACAAATCACTTTCTTTTCCTTAATGGGTTCTCATTCAAGTAAACTCAAACTCTCACAGAGTAAGTTTTGAGTGAAAAGTTGATCAGTCATCTCTAGACAGTTAGCCTCAGAGAATACACAAACTACAGCAAAGTTAAGGAGAAAGTATGAACAATTGCATCAACAAAAAAAAAGGGAAAAAAAGAAACAACCATTTCAACACTGCAGGAAAGAGGAGGAAAGGAGTAATATTCTCTCCATTAGATTTATACTGTAACAAATCTGCCAAAGGGCAGAAGGGTTAATGATGCTCCTCGCTCCCTCAGTCTCACATTCTCAGTTTTACTATGGGCAATCAGTTGGGATGTTCTTCATACATTATGTTTTCATTCTGTTCGGCAAAGTGAAGACCTTTCTCTCCTTAGAACATCGAAAATCAATGATGGTCCTTCAGGGAGGCGTCAAAAATACATACATTTCTTAACGACTCACATCCTTTCGGGCACACTGATCAATGTGAGAAAACAACTGTTTTTTATTATTCTAAATGTGATCAATGTTTGTGTAAGATGTGTTGGGGAATATGGCTTAAACATGTAACTTTTTAATTATATTCTCCTGAAATGAACTAAATGGCTTGGAAAAAAATTATTTCTTCATTTTGCTGAACGAGATTCAAATATTCATAGATCTCATAGATCATCACTAATTCACTCTGTGGCTGTGTCTGAAAACTTAGCTGACTAGTTGCCTCACTGTCTTATCAGGCAATGACTCTGTAGGCAGCGTTTGCGCACGAAGGTACCTCACACAAAACTAATTTCAGACAGGCTTCTGAGGCAGCATAACAGTTTAATGATCTACAGCAAAATAGAGCGAGCTTTGGTGATCCTTCAATCCTTCAAAATGAAAAGTCAAACCGAACAGAGTGAAATGTTATCATCATATTAAGTAGATGAGTAATCTGCATTTAATAAATGTGACTGAAATCATAATGTCAGCACAGCAACCTACAGCAGTCACACAGCCTATTTTATTTAGTTCTGATTGTTGTCAAAAGAACTAGTAATTTGGTACCAAGTCAATACTGAAAAATGATAACTTTTACAATAACCACCAGTCTTTCTGCAGTACCGGTAGTGCTGAGTATTCCAGTATGGTTTTAAGCCCATCACAGTACTGAAACTGCCCTTTTTTATGATCTTTTTCTTAATGATCTTCTTCTAGCTTTTGACTTGGGTAACTCTGCTGTTTTAGCGCTTTTGGATTTGACTGCAGCCTTTGATACGGTCAACCACTGGATTATTTTATCCTGAATCGAACAGTGTGTCGGCATTAAGGGCACAGCCCTCAAATGGTTCCAATAGTATTTGACAGATAAAAGTTTTTCTGTTCACCTTGTAATGGGCCCTATGCTTTTTTTTTCTCTGTACATGCTGCCCTTGGGGTCCATTTTTAAAAAACACTGAGTTGAGTTTTGACACTGATATTTTCTACTGTGTTTATTTATGTATGTATGTATGTATGTATGTATATGTATGTATGTATGTATTTTCCATATCCTGACATTGTTAAGCACTTTGCTCAACTATGGTTGTTTTTAAATGTGCTATATAAATAAAATTGAAATTGAAAAACTGAAATTGAGTACTTCAGTCTGGTACATGCTGATAGGCGGCTCTTTTCAAACACATCCTATTTGTGCAAGCACTCTGTTAAGAGCATCAAATGATTCTTTTTACAACGTGTTTTCACAGACATGTTTGTAGAGCACATGAATGCAAAGGCCAATCAGAGGTGTTTATGTTAGTCAGAATTCACTCAAGATTTTTTCAGCACATTCGCAAATCCTTTCGTTTTAACCAACAAAGTGTAAACACGATGTAAATATAAGATTCATTTTGCAGTGTAGCCAGCTTCATTGATTATAACATGAGTTTTCAGAGTGCAGAACTAAGTGAGCTAGCACTGAACTGAATAATAATGATAATAAAGAGAGTGTTTTTTGTTGTTTAATTTCGGTGTTGATAGTGTTCCCACAGAAACACATAAATCCGAGTCTGAGGGCGTGAACAGCAGTTCTGAGTAGAACGTCATGGGTTGCCATCTCTTATTACAACATGGCGAGAATGCAGCATAAGCTCTCTTTTATGGTTCAGGAGGAACTGTAAAAGGTGGCTTCTGTTTGTTTGCAGTGCTCAGGTGATGCAAATACATATTTTGACAAGTAGGTAGGACATCCTATTATTGCATTCGAACCAAATGCAATGATTGGATGAACATTTTTTCATCCTGAGGCTTCCACAAAAGATGTATTTTTTTTTTTTTTTATATATATTTACACCACTTCTATTATTGATTGCTATCAGGATGTGAAGAGAGTTTCAACCAGTATAGCAAAGTGTTTATGAAAAACTGCCATTGTTCTATTACATGTAATGTGTTTCTTCTTTGAAACTAACTTTTCACTTGGTATGTTTAAAGCAATGTTAACTTAATTAAAATGATTTGAAAATACATTCATTGACTTTATTTAATATTTTATTTTCAAATAGTTAAACAAAATATTAGAGCTTAATAATGAACTGATTTTATAAGTCATGGCCATAATAAAAAATTTTACACTCCATCAGTAAGAGCAGAGTGTGAAGGTTGAATTAGCTGAGCAAAAGCACAGCTGTACATAAAATATTGCAATCCACACAACATAATGGAAAACATATCAGAGTTCAAAAGAGGACAAATTGCTGGTGCTTATCTCGCTGGCTCATCTGTGACCAGTACAGCAAGTGTTGGCAGCAAGTAAAGGTGTATCAAGAGCTATCCAGGGTAATGTCGGCATATACCACCATGTAGGATGAATCACATCCAACAGGAGTAACTGTCGACGCAAGAGGAAGTTCACTGAAAGGGATGTCCAGGTACTAACCTGGACTGTAAAAAACAAAAAAAAACATAAAAACACAGCTGCCCAACTCACTGCAGAATTAAATGCACACCTCGACTCTCCTGTTTCCACCAAAACCACTCCAGAGAGTCAATATTCATGGTCGGGCTGCTGTAGCCAAACCTTTGGTCACTCGTGCTAATGCCAAATCATTTTCCTTGGTGCCAACAGTGCAGATTTTAAGCTGTGGACAATGTGATGCATGCTTTATTCTCAGATGAGTCCATCTTCACTGCATTTCCCACATCCATGGGAGTTATGGTATGGAGAACCCCCAAAGAGGCTTAACACCCGGACTGCTTTGTGCCCAGAGTGAAGCATGAATGGGGGTGGATCAGTGATGGTTTGGGCTGCGATATCATGGCATTCCCTACTGTGCTTGATGGGCACATCACTGCCAAGGACTACCAAACCATTCTGGAGGACCATGTGCACCTATTAGTTCAAATATTGTACCCTGAAGGGGGGTGCCATGGATCAGCATGATAATGCACCAATACGCACAGCAAGACTTGTGACAGAATGATTTTATGAACATAAAATTTAAGTTGAACATCTTCCATGGCCTGCACAGTCACCAGATGTAAATATTTTTGAGCCACTATAGGGTATATTGGAGGAGCAAATCAGAAAACGTTTTCTTCCACACATGTAAGAGGAATGGTTCAAAATCCCTCAGGATACTGTGAAGGACTTGTTTCTGTCATTCCCATGATGAATTGCTGCTGTAATGGATACAAACGGAGACCCTTCACCATACTAATAAATTATTGTGGTCTAAAACCTGGTGTTTCAGTTTCACTGTCCATCCTCTCTATTTGCGTTTGATCAAAAACACACTATAGCTGTTCCAGATAGAATCACTCATTGTTCTCAGTGAAGTCTTACTCCCTCTAAACAATGAGTTCATGAAAAGCTTGATGAGAAGCAATTTTGCATATTGTATAGAATACAATAATACAATTTATAGAATGTTAAGTGATATGTCCTCTACGGTTGTGAACTGTGAGATTGCCTTGCTGTGTGTGTGCAAAGAAATCAATAAGTATGGAAATGCAGGGACATATAAAAGCTGGGACTCTTTCTGTGCAACCCACATACACACAATAACAACCCTTGCATTGGTTCGAAAATAAAGAGGTGAAAACTTTTGCCAAATAAAAAAGGTAAACTGCTATACCTGAAGAATGAACATGGTGTTCTCTGGTGAATGTGAATGGCCTTTAGGATGAGCAGCAAGACTCTTTGATTGAAAAATGGTTGTAATTTCAGTCTATGTCTGCAAAGACAACAGGGGCTGCGTTTAGACACGCACTCGCAAACTTCCCTACACACTTCCCCTCGGGGGAATCCTTGCCGCCATTTTGAAGTGCGTTCCACTTCGTGAAGTGGACGAGGGAAGTTTACATGGACAGACCCTCGCTCCCTTGATTTTAACCGAGGGAGCGAGTCTACTTCACATGTACACTTCAGGCAGCTCCATAACCCACAATGCAACACGATTATGACGTCACAGCATATCGCGTTTAATTTACCCTACCACAAACAATTCTATGATATATTAATTATTTTTTTAAACATTTAAAACACACATATATACATATAGAATGCTGTATTAAACAAATTTGTAAGAGGAAAAAATAAATAATAAATCAGCTCCATTGCGGATTCCAAGTGATCAAGGGCTTAGGACGTTCCAGTTCAGCCCATTGCAAAGGTTCCGCCAGTAGTGGGCACTCGTGCAACGTAAGCAATGACGTACATCCGAGTCAACGAGACCGAGGGAAGTTAGCGAGGGAAGGGCATTTAAAAACCGAACTGGAATGCAGCCAGGGTCCATCTCTTTTCATTCACTCCACCTCTTTCTTCCTCACTTGTTCTTTACTTCACTCTTGTCTTTTCTGAGAAAACCACTTGCACTTCTACACATTGCATGATGTAGGTGAAAATAGATTAGCATTCCTTCATTGTGCAATGACCTTCTCATACTGTGCAACAGTGTCTTTATTAAAGCAAGAAGAACAGCAATTATGGATCTGTAACTGTGTTAGAATTATGCATGAAGCCATGTGAGAATGGAGGTGGACCAGTACTAGGACAAGGACATGAATGAAGCCCACAAGGACTAAGGGTCAAGAGGACATTGGAGAATTTGTTACATGCAAATAACGTTAGATCAATGCTGGTAGAAAATAAATGATAGTTTCCATAGGAGTAAGAGGAACGTAATTTAGTAAGAGATGCTGATAAATTAGACATTGAGTGATACAGTATTCCTTTTGTGAGCTGAATTGTAAAATGTCCAAAAAGTCAACAGTACGCAAATGCAGGTTTTCTGAAATTAATAAATATTATAGAAATGATCAAATAGATGCACTGTATCACATAACATAAATAAACATTGAATATTACAATATAGAACTAACGTTTAAACTTTTGGTGTTTGAAATTTGATGTGATTCTGTTGAGTTGTGCAGGTGACTTTAAACTGATTACAGCAACTTAGCTGGATCCTTTTATTGATGTCAAACCCTCTTTCTGAGTGTCAAGAACTGACAACCATGCAAGCAGAAATAATAGAACCTGCAAAATCATTTAAAAATTCTCACATTTTAATGAACTGCAATCTTCCTGAAAAGCAGATTTTTGTGATATATTTACCTCAACTAAAAATGAAATGACATTGTTTAAAAATAGACTCTATGGCCAAAAGTAAGTGGAAACCTGAAAACCCCAACCAAGTGTGCTTGCTGATCACTTAATTTCAGAATCACTGACTTTAATAAAGTCTGTTCTGGAAAGGTTTTCCACTATATTTTGGAATAAGACTTTGAGACTTGGCCCACTTAAGTGTTCAAAAAAATAATTCAGGGGACTCGTTACAGTTAAAAATTCAAATGTATGGCTTTATTTAAACCTTTTAAGTTTAAACATAAACATTTGTGTATATAACATATTATTAAGTGCCTCTAACTCAATATAGTTTTTTGGTTGAAGATAATTTCAATCAAAGTTGTCATAACTCAAAAAAATTGATGCAAACTGTTAATAAACTTGGTTCTCAGCTCCATTTTCTTTTGCAGAATTTGCCAATATCCATATTTGCTCCATCCATTCATCCAGTTTTAATGAGATGTCCAGTTCCTGCTGATGAAAAGCAGCCCCACAGCATGATGCTGCCGCCACCATACTTCACTTTTTGACGTGTGGAGAAATAGATTTGTGTACACATCTCGAAAAAGATCTTTTCCTATGTCGCAACAGGGTCACTATGGGCTTATTTTCTCCATAGTTCTATTTGACATCTTGTTTTGTGCCTTCTTCCATAAAGGACAGTGATAGAACATTTTATATAGTTGACTAGTGTACCTTCAATCTCTTTACTAAACTCATGCATTTTCTTTAAAGTGGTTTTCCTCACAAATCTCTTTTAGTGTAGAAAGTGTCAGATTGATGTTGCTTCCACTTCCAGACAGTTGAACAAACCAATGATACTAACTGTGACATCCAATGACATGGAAACAATACTGTATCCTTTTTGTGCCATATTTGAAGCTGCTTTAATGAATTGTTTCTCAACTGAGAGGGTTAACACTGACCTAGAAATAGTTCTCAGGTCTAACTCAAGCAATCATATATAGTAAGTAATAAAAAAATAACAGGAAAGCTTTATTTATATAAATTAATTAACAGCATCATATTGAATTGCTTTGTGGTCAGCACAATCCCTGTTTAATTTGCAAGTGAACCTTGTGTTCTTACCTTGTGTAATTTTGCTAATAGTTTTTGAGGGTGAGGGCATGTCATGCTATTTGTCCATGCTGACATCTGTTTGGTATGGCACTACCAAGTGAGAGAAAAAACAGAGGTTAACTGGGAAAAAAAACTTCAACATCAAAGATATGGAAAACTTTTATACTTCCTTTTAAAGGTTAATAAGCCAATTTATTTTGCAATCTTAACTATGTTATTGCCTTTCGTTATTTGCGTTTAGCATTGATTTTCCCCTCCTGTCTGAAAACACCCATTTCTGGATTTTGATCCACTGCTATAATGTATATCGAACATTTTTAGATATGTTCTAGATTAATTCAGAATTTCAAAGTAAAGATGAACAGCAAATGTAAACAAACAGTGACTAACACATGTTATCAAATCATGAGGGTGGATAATTGCATTATACTGTATAATCACACCCTTCATACACTGAAAAACGTTGAAAGGCTGATCACTTACAGAGGTGGTTTGATCAGTCAAATCTCAGTTTAATCAATTTTGCTATGCTTGCAAGGCCAACTTTGTGTGTGTACTCGTGCATGCTTTCTTTCTTTTGAAGGTTCACTCTGTGGATTTGGACTACGCATAACATGAAAGCATGAAACATAAAAGTATGAAAGATGACATGAAAGAACAAAAAAAAAACAAAAAAACAAAAAAAACACAGACACACACACACAACATGAAAAAAAAAAAAAAAGACTTCTGTAGAAGTCAAAGGCACAAAACATCTGTCCAAAAGGTTTGGTACCAAAATCTTTACTTTTAAACATAACAAACAAACAAACATAAATAAGTAAACAAACTGATTTTTTTTTTTTTTTCTTTTCCCCCATTATTTAACTTGTGTCATTCCAAACCAAATTTTTTGAAGAATCACTATAGCTTAGCTTACATAGCTCTTGCATTAAAAGCAGGTCTTAGTGACTGTCAAGCTCCAAAACAGGGATGGGCAACTCCAATCCTGCAGTGATTACCTGAAAAAAAAAAAAAAAAACTGAACCAAATTCTTCAGTATTGCTAAAAAATTACAGGCAGGTGTGTTTTAATGGTAATAAACTCTGCAGGATAGCGGCCTTCCAGAGTTGCCATCCCATAAAGTAGGAAAACATCAAAAAAATGCACCATAAAAGTAGTGTAAATGTAGTCTAAAGTCATAATCTGCCAACGCTTGTGTCTGCATCCAGTCTGTGAATTACGCATTTAATGGCATGATGGTTCTTGGGGTAGATGCAACAATTTCTGTTTGTTCGTCAACAAAAATACCTACTTTTGTGAAAAATAAAGGAAAAAATAACAGAATACAGATATGAGGGTGACTATAGAATGGCAGATCTTCATTTTTTTGTGAACGAGTCCTTTAAGATTCAGTTTCGGGTGCTCGTCCTTCTTTGTAGCGTTCACCTCAGAATTGATTCTCTTTCTATTTGTGCCTCTTCCTCTCTCACTCTGAGTGACAATTTGGTTGCAGTCTGACACATATGCCTACACTTTCTTACACTTTTTTCCCCACACTGCAAAACATTTAAAAAAAAAATCAATTACTTCCATCCACTGCAATATACATTCTATTCTCTCTTCCTTTGCTTTCTCCTCATGCTTCCCTCTTTCACATGGATGTGAGAGTGATGTGTGTTTGGAAGGGCAGATAATCGCATTTTGAGGGGAAGAGCTGCAGAGAATGCATGAGGGAAAAAAGATAGACAACATACACTGACAGAGAGAGAGAAAAGAGCGATGGAAGAAGGAATAGCGATATCTGCTTTTATATTTTCTTTCTCCATTGTGGGCCACATATTTGTTTTGTGCTCTTCTGACTGAGGTAGCTGTCTTTTCACTGAGAGATGGACGAAGGGGAGAAAGAGAGAAAGACAGACAGAAAATAAAAGGTCCTTTTAAAATCTCATTACAGCCCCGTTGCCCTGCAGTTTGTCTGAACGGAGAGAACGCATTGTGAAAACCACCTTCACTAATCCTCCCAGTTTGAAATTCAAAACTCAAAGCACTGTTGGTGAAAGGATGGAAAATGAAAAAAAATGAGGGATGAAAAAGAAAAAAGCTTAAGTGGGATACAAGGTTTTATGTGGGTGAGAGAGTGCTGAAGACAGCTGTATTTATTACACGAGAAAACAGTGCCAGAGAATAAAAGAAAGACAGACAGAAAGAGCGCCATGGAAAGATTTGACTTGGTGAGAGAGGAATAGAGGAGGAAGAGAGAGATTTTCTTTTCATTAGATGGGTTGAGAAGAAGATTAGCTGGGTTTGCCTTTGTGTGTGTCTGTCATTGTATCTTCCATTAGTTGCTCTGCAGTCACACACAGAATGTCAGAGTCACATAAAAGTGTTTTATTACAGCACAAGGTGCCATAAAAATCCAACCTGTCCTGAGCAATTCTTGAAAAAAGAACTAAACAGTTTAGAAGCATTACTCAACCAATGAAATACAAACTAAATATAAAAGAGATTGAAGACTGTTCAGTATTATCCGTTTTCCCCATATTAAAGGAGGTGAAATTGTTAATTAAAGGGTTAGTTCACCCAAAAATGAAAATTCTGTCATTAATTACTCATGTCGTTCCACACCCGTAATACCTTCGTTCATCTTCGGAACACAAATTAAGATATTTTTGATAAAATCCAATGGCTCAGTGAGGCCTCCATTGCCAGCAAGATAATTAACGCTTTCAGATTTCCAGAAAGCTACTAAAGACGTGTTTAAAACCAACATGTTCTCCAACCAATACGACCATATAGGTCGTTTGTCACTTCCCTGAAATACGACCCATAGGAGCGTTTGCTAAAGTTGTGCCCCTTTCGACAACAGGACACTTTCATTTTAATGCATTGTTCCCTTTTATCTGCGTCATTTTTCAGGTTTCGCGTAGCTCAGTTGGCAGAGGTTATAGGTTTAGGGATGGGGGTGGGTGTAGTCATTAATAAAAAAATGAGTTTTGCTAAATGGAAATAGGAGAAATGGTGTAAAAAGTCCACACATTGCATTTAAATGAACACGCATTTTGATTGGTAATGACAATCATACGTCATTTCATGACGACAGACGTAACATGACACTGTCATTATTTTTACGCCCGCTAGAGGGTGCATGACTTTCAAACGGTGCTAGGTCATAATAAGGTGCTTGAAAAACGACCTATAGGCCCAGTTTTTTTTTTTTTTTTGGAGGACAATCTCTATAAAACAGTTCCTGTGACTAAAGTGGTTTTAACCTTAATGTTATAAAGTGACCAGAATACTTTTTGCACACCAAAAAACAAAATAACTACTTTATTCAACAATATCTAGTGATGGGCGATTTCAAAACACTGCTTCATGAAGCTTCGAAGCTTTACGAATCTTTTGTTTAGAATCAGTGGTTCGGAGCATGTATCAAACTGCCAAAGTCACGTGATTTCATTAAACGAGACTTCGTTATGTCATAAGTGTTTCAAAATTTCAATGGTTCACCACTGGGGGGCGTGACTTTGGCAGTTTGATACGTGCTCTGAAGATAGTGTTTACACGTTTATTTATAAGGCGATGTGATGCAGAAGCCAACGAATTTGTGTGCAGGTGATAAAGAGGACAAAGATGAGGATGAGGAGAAAGAGAGCAACATTTTTAAACATTTATGATACGACCCCTAAAGTTTTGCTTGCTATTATATACCATAATACTTACGAGTTCTATCAGTCGCTGTGATTTTGCTAAGACATGTTTCTGCATCAACATATTGTTGATACCCCTAAACCTAACCCTACCCATAATTTATCCCTAAATTCAGAAGAAAATGAAAGGTGAATAAGAATTGTGTAGAAGCCCCTTGTTGTAAACCTAAACTTGACATTAACTAAAAAACTATCCCTCAAATGTGATTGGTTGATTGGAATGTTGTTCCAGAATCATCAAGGATGGTGAAATCACATTAACCGAGTTCTAACACCTCACTGTCCCTCCACTGACTACCTTTTGGAGGCCACTGAAGTCCACTATAAGGAGAATAATCCTGGAATGTTTTCATCAAAAACTTTCATTTCTTTTCGATTGAAGAAAGAAGGACATGGACATCTTGGATGACATGGGGTGAGTAAATTATCAGGAAAATTTTATTTGAAAGTGAACTAATCCTTTAACTGAGTGACCAAAGAACTACTGGTATGTAAAATCTTTGGAGTGACTCACGTCAGCACAGAATTGTGACAAATGTCGATCTAGAATGACATAAAATTGGACAAATTTCGATATGACTGTTTGGACTGAGGTCGCATTGCAAACATCAGACCAATGTGCGATTTAGGACCACATATAAATGTCCCAAATCAGAATTGAAAAGATCTGATAACATGAGATTAGTGCTGTTCACACCCATATGAAAAACAGAACAAATCTGAGACACACATAAGCAAAAAAGTCTAGGCTCATTGGAAAAATGTGACTACCTACATTTTTGCAAAACTCAAAAACATACCTATACAAACAATACACTATAGTTTCCAAAAGAAATGTGGGAGAATAACAACTTTTATTTCTTTTCATACAAATTATGATTTCAGGGACAGATTATCGATTAACCTGTGATCGATAATCCATTCCATTCAAAAGAGACCTGCTAAGGGATAATGATTCACGTTCATCTGTTTTGGATAAAACTGAACAAGCTTTTTGCACAATTCACTTAGAAACATACAAGTAACAAAATATCTTTTTCCCCATCAAACCTGGGCTGTATTTTTGAATTAGGGCAGAGATTTATTTATAATCCCATTCGAATGCGAGTTCCAGTAGTGTGTCAATATATGTGCATTTCTGAACAGGCATCTGTATTATTTAGGGTGATCTCTATAATTGATCAATCACAGTTCAATCACAAAGCTGATAGCAACTAGTTTAAAGTATGTGTGTGCACTGAAATTAAAGTATTTCAATTTCAGTTGTCAGATTAAAGGAGATTTGGCACCTGCAAATTCACATATTTTGCCTGCCAACACATGCCGTCTCCCTTTCTGCCATATCTCTTATTAAAGTTATCTCTCCATCCTTGACTATAATGTAGTCTCTGCTTGAAATGCTTTGATGGTAGTCATTTGACTGACATGCAGACTGCGTCAAAGTGACGACATGGCTGTGCAACAGAGTCGAGTCTTCTCATTTCAAATCGCATCAAGTCACTACGCTAAGGGAAATGCTAAAGGTGAATGGAGCTATTTGTTTTTTAATAGCTTTTTAAATCATCTTGGTATTACGGCTTGTGAAATACAATGCAACATTCTGTATTATTCAGAAGAACTGCTGATATAATAATACCATTCACGGCATTAGATCCAATGAAAGAACAAGACATTAAAGTTAGAAATCAAAGGTCCAACTCATCTAAAATACACTAATTCTGTCTCAAGAGAGTGTAGAAGAGGTGTTCGCTGAAAATGAGACCCCTTACAGCTTATTTTTTTTCCTTTTTCTTCTTCTTCTTTTTTTTCTTTCAGGTTGCAGAATGTACGGATGAAAACTTATGTGGGGTCAAAAGCTTTTCAGGGTAATGATTTGATTTTTGCACTTTCATTGTAAGTAACATGTTAACATGGAAAACAAAACAAACTCTATTCAAGTAACAGTTTAAGTAATTTAAGTGTGGCCAAATTTCCCTCAAATGGTCTGGCTAAATGTCACACCTAACAAATTATTTTGATAAAAAAAAATATGATCATTTAAAATTTTTAAATTTTCAAATGGAAAACTGAGGAAGCACATTCCATAACCCACTAAACATTGGACGTCGGATAGATCATGCAGATCATGTCTATATTAGGTCAGTCGGTCCATGACCATTTCTGAACATCTATTCAACGTCCAAACTAGGTCCACTATTTGGACGTCCAACCATGACCCAACTCGGACATCATCTTGACGTTCAACATTTGACCTTTGAACTGGGTAATTTTTTTGGCTGTCATTTGGACGTCTATAACAGGTGCAGGAAATTTACATGATTAATATGTAATATTTGTTTTATAGGGCCTACACTGTAAAAAAAATCCCAGTAAAATTTACGGTAAAAAACCGGCAGCTGTGGTTACCAGAACTTTACCGTAAAAAATACAGTAGCAACGTAAAAAAAAAAAAAAATTCTGTTAAATTTACGGTAAAATAACGTATTTCATTAACTGATATAATGTTAATTTACCAACCTAATGAAGTACTAATATCTGTTTTGTACCTTTATAATACACTGACAGTCACCAAACACAGTGGTGATGAGAGTCACATGATGAATCAAAGTTCATCACAAGCAGATTTTCCACAAGCTGATGAGGACAATACTAATATATAGAAGGTGCACACAGTGTCATTCACACACACACTAAACACCATCATGGTAACATGCATGAAATTTTAAAAATGCAATAAACATTAATTTAACAACATTAGATGTAACATAAAACCCTAATGTACATAACTGATTAGAAAAAAATTAGAAAAGCTAAGAAGAAACAGAGTTATTTCAACGAAAATATATCAAATGTGAAGTGTCATGCAGGGAATTGTGGGAATGTCAATTTACGTTTTTTCACTGTAAATTTTACAATGAATTGTTATTTTTCACTTCCAAAAACTGTGAATTTAATGGTATTTTACCGTAAAATTACATTAAATGTACCGTTAGATCTATTACAGTTATTCACCGTATAAAGTACGGAAACTTTCTGTCAACCAATTGACAGTTTTTCACGGCAGCATTTTTACAGTCTTTTACTGTTAAAATCACGGTCATTTTTTACAGTGTATCAACATGATTAATACATGAAGAGTTCAGATGCAAAAACCTCTAAGTGCCATCTGAAATTTTCTTCTAGAATGATCATTTTTATCAAGCTTGTATATATAAGTTCAATAATTTCACTTAAATGGCAATGCAAATTACCTATTAATTGTCATTTAAATGAAAGTACTTAACTATACAGGGTTTATAAAAATGATCATTCTAGAAGAATTTCAGATGGCACTTAGAGGCCTTTGCATCTGAACTCATCAAATACAGATTATTTATAAACAAACACGATTTATTATGTGAATGCCTATTTATTTATTCAGGCCATGTTTTTTTTTTTTTTACATTTTCCTGTTTTTCTTTAACTGGTTTATTTAAAGTAGCCTAATCAAGTTATTTTTTTATGCATACATGTATTTTTGCATGTATCTATTTATTTATTTGGAAATGCAATTTGTGGGAAATTATAGTTCAGAAAATAATTTCATGGTAGCATATATTAGGCCTATCCTCATTATTTCTAATTTGAAAAGAACCAACAGCAGCTAAAGGACAGACGAGGACAACTCTCTATCAAGGGCTTTGGGTTTCAACCAAAGAGACAAAAAACAGTCAACATCACTCTGATTGGTCGAGGCAGCACATCATCATAACCCAACCAGTAAATGCCACTCTGATTGGCCGAGGCAACACGACAGGCATTTTGCGCGAGTATTCAACCATTGCAAAATGACGGCACAGCTTTTCAGTCTGCATTGCTGCATTTATTTTAGAATAAAGATGAAAATGGTGATATTGAATTGTGATTTATTTGTATTTGTATAACTGTAGTGTTGTATGTAGTCCCATGTTTCCAGAGGGTGAAGGACATGTTTTCTGTGCCAGTTAATTTCCCTGTAGCTTTGTTTGGCTCAACAGCTAGTTTCAACAGGAAATGCATTACACCTTCGTATGCATCTCCATTTATCACCTGCTGCTGAGACAATCAAATGGAGTTTTTGCAAAATGATCTAGTCCCATTTCAGAAGGTGGCATACCATTCCAGATCATTTTGCAAAAACTCCATTTGGTTGTCTCAGCAGCAGGTGATAACTGGAGATGCATTTCCTGTTGAAACTAGCTGTTGAGCCAAACAAAGCTCCAGGAAAATTAACTGGCACAGAAAACATGTCCAAAATAAGTCTAAATTTGATATTGAAAAGACGTCCACAAACAACCACATTTGGACTATAAATAGCCCTGTTGATCCCCACGGACGTCAACATAGACGTGCGGAAGACATCGAAAAAAGACGTCGCCTGGCGTTACAAAACAACCCCTTCAATGGACCGAATTTTGATTTCAAATTTGATTTCAAACCTTTTTTATTACAAAAACATATTTTCTTAGCAAATTGAGGAAGAAAATATTTTCTCCCAAATATATTCAGATTTTGACTTTGACAGATCTATAGAGCCTCACGGTTAATTCCAGGTTAGATGAGAAAGTGTGGAGCTTTTGTAATTGCTGTGTTTTAGTACAAAGACATTTTTAAAACATTCATACAATCATAGGAAACATGGCCCTGTCACTGGTGACATTCCCTATTTTCCACCTTGTTATCTATGGCTTTGGGGGATGGGGGTGGAGGATTCTCACGTGCCGCAAAATCCAGCACCAGACAGCTAAAAATAGATCAGCCTTGCTCTGCTGCAAAACCAGAGAGCCGATGAATGAGCATGTTTTTAATATCCACCTCATTAAAAAAAATCATGAGATTAAACTGTTGCATGCATTGCTGTTTTTATTTTCGTATGAGAAACATTTTTTTGTTTAAAAAAAAAAAAAAATCCTGACTTCCACACTAAATGATTTTTACCTACAGGCTTTAATCTGCTTTTGTAGTCCATCATTAAAGAGTAAAAGCTGCAGATAGTGGAAACCGAAGCTATGTGTAATCTATCTGCATACAAGGTAGTGTAATTAAATAATCAAGGCTCTGTGATTTCAGCTGATTAGTTGTTCTAATTAAAGCGTATAAGTTACTGTCGGTTGAAACACTTTCCAAAACCGAGATTGACTACACTTAATCTTCTACAACAGAAGAGTGTGTTATTACAGCTCATGACATACAATATCTACCACAAAGGTTAAATAACCAACAGTTTTTATTTTTGAGTAAGTGCTATTAGAGAGGCAATTACAGGACATGCTATAAGAAATGCTAGCTGATCAATCAGGTAAACGCTGGGCTTTAGGGACTTCAGATTTAATTTTTAATCAGGAAAAATATGTCTTATTTTCTTAAAGCAGCAGAATTACATTACACATATAAATATTGTTAAACCAGAGTTGTTTTAGCATTGTTGATGTCACCAATATTATCAATATTGTAGTTCCCTTTCAGTCGGTCACGTTCGACGTACGTCAGTAGTGACCGACGAATTGGGATATCGCTTAGAGAGCCCTATCATCTTCGTGTAAACTAAAACAAGCCAATGGAATTGGCGTGCGATATTTGCATAATGCGCACCGCCCCCGACAGGTGTATATAAATAGGAAGCAGATGCAATCGCACTCTGTCTTTCGCTTCGGAGCCATTCACTGGTGTCCTGTTTGAAGACTCCTTTCTTCATTTGTTTTTTGTACTAAAACATTGCCTCAAGAAGAGGGTTACAGCGAGCTTCAGTGCTGGTGAAGAGGGCACGTTCAGCGAGGTCGCGAGTGTCCGAGGAGCTGAGCTATAAGCTCTAAAACTGCTGTTTTCACAGCAACACAAAGAGTGTGTGTGTGAGCGATTTGGGCCGGTTCCTCGGTGTGTCAGGGAGTGGTGTACCTGACACATCGCGTCGCTCCCTGGGTGCTTCAGCACGAGTGAGTTGACTTCCCCTTCTAAAAGAGCTTTACAGACGAACCCTGACAGTATGTCATTTCGTCTGTGCGTTACTGGGTGCGGTCGTTCCCTGGTCCCTGCTGATGGGCACAATCGCTGCATCTCGTGTTTGGGCGTTCAGCACGCTGAGGCAGCTTTTGTGGATGGTTCATGTTCCCATTGCGGGAACATGACCATCGCGGTGCTGAGGTCGAGGCTCTCCTTCCTGAAGTCTCAGGAAGCGGGAGTCCCCTCTCCTATGCCGCGTACGACCGTTTTTTCCGGCCCTGGGAACCGGAAGGACGGTACGGCGCTGTATAGGGAAGGCGGCCTGAGGATAACGGTCAGGGCTCCCCCGCCGAGCGGAAACGCTCCTCGGGCCCCTGCCCCCTCGCCAGCACTGCAACCCATCTTTCGCCCGTTGGTTTCCGCTGGGCCCTCTTCGGACTGTCCAGCCGTTACCTTTGGTGCGCCGGCGGAGGATCAGATGTCGGTCGCTGCGTCGGAAGGCGAGTTTGAGAATTCGGGGGAGGAAGATCCGGACGCGCTGCCGCCCTCCGGGACGGTAGCGGTGGCCGAGTCGGATCCCGAACTCTCGGCTGTGCTCTCTCGGGCAGCCTTGTGCGTCGGGCTCGAGTGGAACCCTCCACCCTGTCCCGGCCCATCTCGGCTGGATGATTGGTACTTGGGGGGGGGTCGCGCTGGGCAGCCTCAGCGTCCCGCCCCAATGCCTTTCTTCCCGGAGGTGCATGATGAGGTGACCAGGTCTTGGCAGACACCGTATAGTGCCCGTACCAGGCCTGGCCCCCCGTCCGCCTTCACCTCCCTGGACGGCGGGGTAGCCAGGGGGTACGCGAGGATCCCGCCAGTCGAGCGGTCTGTTGCGATGCAGTTGTGTCCAACAGCCACTGGCGTGGTGAGCCGCGTCTCCCGTCCCGGGCCTGTAAGTTCTCAGCCGGTCTGACTGAGAAAGCTTACAGTTCCTGTGGGCAGGCTGCCTCCGCCCTGCACGCGATGGCCCTCTTGCAGGTTCACCAGGCAAAGGCGCTGTCGGAGATGCCCCAGGAAGGTCCTGACCAACAGCTGCTGGGGGAGCTGCGCGCTGCCACTGACCTTGCCCTCCGGGCAACGAAGGTGACAGCACGCGCTGTTGGTCACGCGATGTCTACCTTGGTAGTCCAGCAGCGCCACCTCTGGCTGACCCTCGCGGACATGCGGGATGCCGACAAGCAGCGGTTCCTAAATTCCCCCGTGTCCCCGGTCGGCCTATTCGGCGACGCGGTGGAGAGCTTCGCCCAACAGTTCTCCGCTGCACAGAAGCAGGCTGAGGCTATCAGTCACGTCATGCCACGGCGGTCCGCTGCTGCCTCCACCCAGCCGCCCGTGGCTCAGCCTCAGCCCGCTCGTCGCCGAGGGCGCCCGCCTGCATCGTCCTCCGCCCCTGCTAAGACGGCAAAGCAGCAGCCTACACCAGCCAGACAGCAGGGTGCCGGTCGCGGGCGTGGTGCCCAGCCCGTCTCCGCTAAGCCCGGTGGTAAACGCAAGTGCAAAACACGGCACTGAGACGGGCAACCTGGAGGGGAAGGATCTTGCTCTTCGGGAGAGTTTTCCACCATCTCTCCCACCCCCGGAGGAGGGCCGGGGGGAATTTGTGTTTGTCTGTCCACCGCCGCTGGCTCTCTGGAGTCCAGCGGTACCCACTTTTTCACAAAAAGAGCAGTTTCCTCAAACTCCAGGTCACAACAAGGGGTGTCTGCCAGTGTGCCAGGCTCCGCCTCGCCGCTGACAGCTCCCTCCCCATTCGCCAGCAGGTGGCAGTGTGTTGGTGCAGACCGCGCCCCGTGCGCTGTCTCCCATGCACACTGCTGCCTCGCAGAGTCCGACCCCACTCCGGGCCGTCCGGGTCGGGTCCCTCTCTGCCTTGCTGCCCCACCCCCGGTGCGTCTGTGGTGCCTTTGGTCCCGCTGGCTCAGTGTCTGGAAGCGTGGATCACGCTCCCCAGCCTGTCCAGTTGGCTCATTCGTACTATCAGACTCGGCTATGCGTTTCAGTTCGCCCGGCGTCCCCCGGTCTTCAGGGCTGTCCACTTCACTCCGGTATCGTTGGACAGTGCACCTGTTCTCCGGGTGGAGATTGCTGTCCTCCTGGCGAAGGATACAATCAAGCCGGTCCCTCCAGCCGATATGAAGTCGGGGCTCTACAGCCCCTACTTCACTGTACCAAAAAAGGGCGGTGGGCTACGGCCAATCCTGGACCGTCCCCAGGATTGGTTTGCAGCAATGGACCTGAAGGACGCGTGCTTTCATGTCTCGATTCTGCCTCGACACAGACCCTTCCTAGGTCGGTCTGCGTTCGAGGGTCGGGCATGTCAGTACAAAGTCCTACCCGACATGGTTGTAGCTCCCAGCCGGTTGGGTCTTCAGGTCAACTGGGACAAGAGCAAACTCGCCCCCGGGTAGAGGATCTCTTGTCTCGGTCTCGAGCTAGACTCGGTCGCACGGACTGCGCGTCTCACCGAGGCGCGCGTCCAGTCGGTGTTGAACTGCCTGAGCTCGCTCAAGCGCAGGACAGCGGCTCCACTGAAAGATTTTCAGAGGCTCCTGGGGCATATGGCATCTGCAGCCACGGTAACGCTGCTCGGATTGCTTCATATGAGACCGCTTCAACACTGGCTCCGCGGCTGGGTCCCGAGATGGGCGTGGCAGTGCGGCACGCTCCGTGTCCCCGCGACACCGAGCTGCCGTCGCACCCTTGTCCGGTGGTTGGACCCTTCGTTCTTGCGGGCCGGAGTACCCCTCGAACGAGTGTCCAGGCACGCTGTGGTCTCCACAGATGTCTCTGCCACGGGATGGGGGGCCACGTACTACGGGCATGCAGTGACAGGTCTTTGGACGGGGCCTCAGCTGCATTGGCATACCAATTGCCTCGAGTTGCTAGCGGTTCGTCTTGCGCTGGCCCGCTTCAAGAAGCTGTTGTCAGGCAAGCACGTTCTAGTCCGCTCACAAAGCACTGCGGCAGTTGCGTACACCAACCGTCAAGGTGGTCTACGCTTCCGTCGCATGTCGCAACTCGCCCGCCATCTCTTGTTGTGGAGTCAGAAGGTTCTGAGGTCCCTTCGGGCCACTCGTGTCTCAGGTGTGCTCAACCGTGCAGCCGACGAGCTGTCACGGCAGCATCTACTTGCGGGCGAATGGCGGCTCCACCCCCAGGCGGTCCAGCTGATTTGGCAGCGTTTCGGCGAGGCCCAGGTAGTCTTGTTTGCCTCCCCGGAAACTGCCCTCTGCCAGTGGTTTTATTCCCTGACCGGCGGCACGCTCGGCACGGATGCCCTGGCACTCAGCTGGCCCCCGGGTCTGCGCAAACATGCGTTTCCCCCAGTGAGCCTTCTCGCACAACTCATGTGCAAGGTCAGGGAGGACGGGGAGCAGGTTCTGTTAGTGGCTCCGTACTGGCCCACTCGGACCTGGTTCTCAGACCTCATTCTCCTCGCGACAGCATCTCCCTGGCCGATTCCTCTGAGGAAGGACCCCCTGACTCAGAGACGGGGCACCCTGTGGCACCCGCGTCCCGATCTGTGGAACCTCCACGTGTGGTCCCTGGACGGGATGCGGAGGTTCTGAGTGATCTCCCGCAAGCGGTTGTAGACACCATCACTTCCGCTAGAGCTCCTTCCACTAGGAGTCTCTATGCGTTGAAGTGGAACCTGTTCGTCGAATGGTGCGCCTCTCGCCGAGAGGACCCCCGATCATGTTCGGTCGGATCCGTGCTTTCCTTCCTGCAAGAAGGGTTGGAGCGAAGGCTGTCTCCCTCCACCCTGAAGGTGTATGTTGCCGCTATCGCCGCACATCACCACGCAGTTGAGGGTAAGTCCCTGGGGAAACACGATCTGATCGTCAGATTCCTGAGGGGAGCGAGGAGATTAAATCCTCCTCGCCCTTCCTCCGTACCCTCTTGGGATTTGACCCTGGTTCTCACAGCTCTCCGGGGTCATCCCTTTGAGCCTTTGCAATCAGTCGACCTGAAACTATTGTCTCTTAAGACGGTTCTTCTGGTTGCATTGGCTTCCCTGAAGAGGGTAGGGGATCTGCATGCATTTTCGGTCGACGAAACGTGCCTAGAATTCGGGCCCGGTGATTCTCACGTTATTCTGAGACCCCGGCCTGGATACGTGCCCAAGGTTCCTACCACTCCCTTCAGAGATCAGGTAGTGAACCTGCAAGCGCTGCCCTCGGAGGAGGCAGACCCAGCCCTAGCTTTGCTCTGTCCCGTCCGCGCTCTGCGCGTTTACGTGGATAGAACGCGAAGCTTCAGGACCTCAGATCAGCTCTTCATCTGTTACGGAGGCCAGCAGAAGGGAAAGGCTGTCTCCAAGCAGAGGATGGCCCACTGGATAGTGGATGCCATCGCCTTGGCGTATGAATCCCAGGGCGTGCCTTGCCCGCTCGGGTTGAGAGCCCACTCCACCAGAGGGGTGGCCTCTTCCTGGGCGCTGGCTCATGGCGCCTCGCTGACAGATATTTGTAGAGCTGCGGGCTGGGCGACACCTAACACGTTCGCTAGGTTTTATAGCCTACGTGTAGAGCCAGTATCTTCACGTGTACTCGCATCCACTAGTCGGTAGACGTGTTGTACCTGCTCTAAGTGTCGGCTTGCAATGCCATTCCCGCCACTGGCCGGATACGTGCATACTTCACTCCAGTCGAGTTCCCCGCTTGGCGAACCCTGTCGAGTTCCTCCGCCTCCCCCTTCGGCTCGGACATTGCGGAGTGTCTGATGCCAGGCCTACATCCGTCGCTGACGCTGTCTGTTGGCTGGGGCCCATATGTCGTGACCCCTCTACGTGAGCGGTCCCATATGTGTAATTTTCCACGGTTTAAAACTCCCTACGGCGAGTCCGTGTCTTTCCCTTAGCAGAGCCAGCTCTGCTGTCACCTGTCAGATGAGTCTCCCCCTAACCAGGTGGAGCCATCCCAGGGACTCCATATGCGTACTGCCCCCCGGGCCAGTCCATATGTGTATTCCCACGTAAACTCCTCCCCCATTGGGTAGGTAGTGGTCTCCGCAGCGTCCCTTACGGGTTCGCTTCCCCAGTGTAGTCTAGTTACTTAGTGGGTAGTGGTTAGACAGCAGTAGACTCTCTCGGTGTAAGCTCGCCCCCTTCACCGTCAGCCGGTGCTATGGGCGGCTGAGCTTGCGCTGGGCACTGGAAGGGGTTTCGTAACTGTGGCGCTTTAGTTGGGATCCCAATTCGTCGGTCACTACTGACGTACGTCGAACGTGACCGACTGAAAGGGAACGTCTCGGTTACGTATGTAACCCTCGTTCCCTGAAGGAGGGAACGGAGACGTACGTCCCGTTGCCACAGTTTCTGTACCCTCGCTGTAGCGCGGACACCAGTTGTCTCCTCAGCGAAAAACAGAGTGCGATTGCATCTGCTTCCTATTTATATACACCTGTCGGGGGCGGTGCGCATTATGCAAATATCGCACGCCAATTCCATTGGCTTGTTTTAGTTTACACGAAGATGATAGGGCTCTCTAAGCGATATCCCAATTCGTCGGTCACTACTGACGTACGTCTCCGTTCCCTCCTTCAGGGAACGAGGGTTACATACGTAACCGAGACGTTTTTGGTAATATTTAGGGCCCGAGCACCTGTTGTGTGAGGACCCTGTTGTAATTGCTCAGTCTACTCATGAAACTTTCCACAAGCATCAGAAGTGGTGAAAATCTGATATGGGTTTTAGAATTAGGTGTGGCAAAATGGCTCGATAGTGCCACCTACAAAATTTTAATTAACCACCCTTCGCGCTACCTTTCACGTACAATTATGAAATTCGGTAGACACATGTAATATCCCAATACCTACAAAAAAGTCCCTGGGAGCAAAATCTGAAAACCCAACAGGAAGTGAGATATTTAGAATTTTCTCTGCAAATTCTTTGCAGTTTTTGCCATTTCCAGATGTTGTACTTTAACAAACTCCTAGAGATTTTATCAGATAAACATCATATTTGGTCAGTCCAATCTAAAGGCAAAGATTTTTCTTTCAGTTTCGCCATGAAACAGGAAGTTGTTGTAATTTGGGCATCTGCAACAAACTTCACAAGTTTTATTAGAGTCCTGGCCTGAAGACATCTACATGCCAATATTCAGTTACAGTCATAGCGCTACCTGCAGGCAACAGGAAATATCATGTTTTACACTGCGATTTAAGCCGATTTGACTGCAGACTGCACGATTTGAGCCCTGATTTTGGCTCGCCGACAGGTTGAGAAATCGCAGACAAATGCCCTAAATCACAGGCAAATCGGTGCTCGTTCACGTGAGTGACAATCACGCAGTGTGAATGAGCAAAGACGCGATCTGAGAGAATCGCAGACGAGTCGCCGACGCCCGTGAGATATTTGGCATGATAAATATCTGGACCTGTCGGCAATTTAAAATCCTGCTGTGTGAAAAGTGTGCTGACTGAAAACTACATCGGCGATGACCGACAGCCAATGAGAGAGCAAGATCCAGAGCAGCAGTGAGTTCGGGGAGGAGTTATGGACCACTCTCGTTGCAGAACACACCATCCTTGTTCCTCGCGTCTCCCCAACCATTTCCTCCTCCATATTCTTCTTTTCTTGTTTTCGCTGCAAATCAGCGCACAGGCAATTCGTATTGCAAGCTTCTTGCAGGCTACCATTTTTAATAATAATCCCAGTCTCACGTGAGAACTCCAGGTCTTGCACGCGTGATATCGCATTGTTTCCTTGACACATCTTGCATGTTTGGTTGTGAAACGTAGTTTGCATGCCAGACAGAGTTGTCGGTGATTCTTCCTATTGTAAAGTCATGCAGTGTGAAACCTTCTATCGCCAATCCATCGTGCAGTGTGAACACAGCAGCGACTGAATGCTGGCAAAGATAGTTATGCAGTGTGAAAAGAACAGTGACCCGACTTCTTTGAAAATTGTGCAGTCTGAACTCGGCATAACTCCTCATTGAGATTTAACCAGAACAACATCATATTTGGTCAGTCTAATCTTAAGGCCTTAGCGATGTTAAATTGCAAAGATTTTGAGTTTCGTTGAAAATCATGGTGACCTGACAAAGTCTGATGTTTCACCATGAAACAGGAAGTTTCTGTAAGTCAGGCATTCAATGCCCAACCTGCCCCAAACTTCACATGTTTGATAAGAGTCCTGGCCTGAAGATATCTACATGCCAAAATTTAGAAATCGTCATAGCGCCAACATGTGGTGGTAGCACAGGTGCGAGGGCCCTTTCATTGTTGCTTGCAGCTTTAATTTGAATTAGAATTTATTTTTATGTTTTATGTTTTCACTTTAATTTTAAAAATTTTAGTAATTTTGTTGTTTTATCATTTTTTAAAATGTATTATTATTATTATTATTATTATTATTATTATTAAACTAAACAAAAATGAGAAATGTTGCTTTGGCAACTAGCTGAAGTATTTTTTATATTTTATTTTATTTTATTTCAGTTAACGTTTATTTTGTTTCAAATAATGAAGATGTTTTTTATGGGTTTAGTTTTATTTATTTAATTAGTTCAATTATAACCCTGGCTGTAGATGGCTGGTTTTGTATATATTTTGCTTTGCCTGGTTTGATTAATTTTGCCTGTACACTTTTTTACATAAATGCGTATGTAAAAAAAAAAAAAAAAGTGTACAGATTCACAAAAAGTGAATGATGATCGAAAAGTGCATCAAAAAGTGGGATGGGGCAGCTATAGAGAGGGAAACATAACACTGGCAAGATGCCTTCCTGAATGTTGTGGTGCCCTCTCTCAGACGTCATGCTCCTGGGCTTGTGCTCAAATGCCCATATGGTTAATCCGGCCCAGCATAGTGAGCTGTTTGAAAAAAGTCACCAAATAGGAACCAAAAATTTTTCAGCAGTTCTGCAAAAAACAAAAAAACAAAAAAAAAAAAACAGTGATGTCATCATCCAGCTCAGTTCAGTTCTCATCCAATAGTGTCAGTGCAGTCAAATCAATTGAATATTTAGTGTTCTCAACTAAGCAAGCAGTGCTGGATTTTTTTTTTTTTTTTTTTTTTTTGAAGGGACTTACTTGCACCAGGATTTTCTGCTTAAATTAGCTAACCTAGTGGAGATGTACGTCCCTTGAAACTTTGTACTTTTACACTGTAAGAAAAGAATTAAAAGCATAATGCCACCTAATGCATTCATTTGTTTAGGTTCTCTCAGTACTGTCTTAAAAAAATGTTCTTATTAACACTACTTTGTTTTGACTTAATTTTAAATAGTTTGTTCACTAAATGCCTCATTCAACCTCATAAATAAATAAATCAACCTCAATTTTTTTATTAATAACAATAATTTGATCTATCATTCTAGTAGCCATATAGTTTTATAGAACACTTAATATGTGAAATGATCATGGGTTTTTATGTAGTTTCAAGTAATTAACATTTCAGTTTGTGACTCAAAAGGTCCTTTAACGGTGCAATGTGTAAAATTTGTGAGGATCTATTGACAGAAATGCAATATAATATACATAACTATGTTTTCAGTGGTGTATAAAGACTTTACATAATGAACCATTATGTTTTTATTACCTTAGAATGAGCCGTTTATATCTACATACGCCGCGGGCCCCCCTTCATGTCAAGCCGTCATTTTGCGCCGGCATGTTTCTACAGCAGCCCTAAAAGGACAAACACTCTACTGAGCGTGTTTCATCACAATGTTGTTCTTCTTCTAAATTGTTCGTGTTTTTAGAAGCAGCTTGCATCGTCAATATCATTGAATACACACGAAGAAGTAGTAGTAGTAGTTAGTAGTCGTCTGGTTTATTAGAAGCATTCTTTATTAGAAGTAAGAAGAAACCTCATTGCTTGACTGGCTAACGTACTCTCTGCTGTCTCAGACAACGACATCTTTGACTTGTGTCGGCCAGACGGCCACCGTAGCTTCTCTATTTTGCTTTGAAAGGGAGGGGTGAGCTACTGTGGGTTGCAGTTCACAACCTCACCACTAATTGCTGCTAAAATTTACACACTGCGCCTTTAATTTTTAAATGTGACAATTTTCTATAAATTGTAATCATTATGTTAACTTGTAATAACTGTTTTAACGAGATCATTGTTTCTTCTTAAATTCATACATGATGTTAACTAACTGCATGATTTGTATTATCTTACAACTGTACATTTCTGACATATGGAGATTACTTGAAAATAGTCACCTCTGATAACAGATTACTCTAAATTGCAATTGACATGCATTTTCTGTAAGACTGCATTGAAACGATATCAACAGTGCTATACAAATAAATGTGAATCGAATTGAATTGAATATGTAGTTGCTTTTTACAGTGACATTGTTGGGAAAGTAGATACCTGGTTCCAGGACTATCTCCCAGTGTTTACCTGAACACTGCTTAGGCATTCAAGAAGTTCAGGATGTCATTGTGATTGTTATGATTCTAGGCTCATATCTTCATAACTCTGCTTGTGCTGGTGAACTTCTAGGACAGTTCTGACTTGAACAAGCTCTTCCAATCAATAGTGGCTTCAGCTAAGCCTTGAAAGCATAGACTGTATGTATTTTTAGCAACGGCCCCTTCTCATGGTTTCATTGCCTGTTATTTGACTTGTTGCTCGGTCCTCAAAAACAAATTACACTGCATCAAATATTTAGAGGACTCCACATGAACATATCTATTTTTATCCAACAAAGCCACCTCCCAGAGCAGACAGCTTAACAGAGGAGTTAGGGCACTTTCTAAAAACAGCATGCACGTTTTCAGGCAATGAGGACTCTGTGAGCAAGAAAGGTTTTAAACAGAGAAGGGCTTCAAAGCCTCTGTGCTCCACCATCTCTCTCCCAAAGCTGTCGCTAGCACGGACACTTCATATTAGCGTCAGTACCCACGGGACTCAGCGCGAGAAACCCTGACTGACTTCTTTTCTACGGGCGACAAGCCGATGAGACCCAAAGGAACTGAGCTGTCCTGACTTTCCCTCCCTCCTACCTCTTTTCTTTTTATTCCTTCACTTAAAAGTTGAACTTCTAGGCAGCTACCATTATTGTTTATGCTGCTGACAATTGTAGCCATAGATTACACTCAATACAGTCAATGAGACCTTGAGACATCATGGGATATCTTCAAGTTCTAAGGAGACAGTTATTTCAGTTCTACTCAAAAAGGGGCAGCATATAATGTGCCTATTACTCAAAAAGTATCATATGCACACCAGATCATCTTAATTATTTAGAAAGTACGGCTCAGCAATTATGGATTTTCCAAAAATAACTTATCAATTATGGATATGAGATTAAAGGCTATTAAGAAGGCAGAGTAGCTGTATTGCCTCACATGATGCACACTGAACACAAAAGTCTAAAGCTAAAATATTTTTTACTCACTGTACTTCTTATCTAACCCATGCTCAATATGTGCCTGTGGTGACATTTCTGCAAAAAACAATGCTTCTTGGACATTTTGCGACAATTTAAAGTGAAATGTCCATTGAGTGTTGTTAAAAGCGCATTCAGTTTTATTCGAAACAGATGAATGTGAAATGTTTCATTACATTGGATGTTGTATGGAATATGGAATATGGAAATTGAATGTACGATGAGTGGCAATAAAAGGTAAAAGTCCCCATGAAATCAAAATTTAAGTTTTTTAGCTTTTAATATGAATATGTTAGCCTTAAGGTTATGAATAAGCTGGTGTGTACCAAAACAATGACAAAATTCGCATTTAGGAGATATAAGCATTGAAAACTTGCAGTATCTCACCACGGACTTCAGCTTCTTATCAGATCTTCTGTCCAATCAAATGCCCTCTAGAATCTAAGCATCCCGCCCCCTACATTATAAGTAGACGCTGAAGCTATGGCTGAAATCGGTCACTTGTTTACACATTTACTATTTTCTACATGGTGAATGGCACACAGTGCACTATACAGGGGATAGGGAATGATTAAGACAGTGTAAATATACTTTCCATTGAGGCGAATGAAGTTTTGTTTCACGTTACTGTCACGAGAACCGCAGCGCACACAGTCTGCTCCAGTCCAGAGACTCAATAGCAAAATGTATCGGACCCATTTGAATTTTGCACAGAATGCTATATTTTAAAGTGATATGGAGGAGATTAGGAGGAGAAACAGTTAGATGTTTTACTGAGCTCAGCGGCTCTGGCCGAGCTGTGATATAAATGAGACGCTTTAGGCTTTTTTTAAAAAAGGTGTTCAAAATGTTCCACCGTGTCTTCCTGTTTTAGTTGAAATAACGTCAATACATTGAATAATGCTGCGCATTCCAAGGCACTTCAGTGGGCCTTTAATGTCGTATTTATACCATACTCTAAACCTAACCAATAATGTTATAAAAAAAGCAAACATAAGATAAAAACTAATTTGCTGAAGCAACCATGCCAATTTGGCTTGCAACTACAACTCTTTGAGCTCTTCATGACTTATGTTTCACAGGACTCTTACCTTGCTCAGCATCACACACGAGTGCTGTACCAGGTGAGCTACTAAACAAGTTTACTACATCAGAAAAGCCATACATATGGAGCTGGTTATGTCAAAATCTATCAGCTTACAAATCATGGACAAATCATACAACAAGACAAATTACAAATCATCGTACAAGAGTTTTGAAGTCATAACAGTATTGTGCAAGAAATCATGCAAAAATAAGTGTTCATTAATCAATCATCTGCCCCTGTAAACATAATTAATGTGAAAAGGAATAAGTTGTTGGTGTTTTACTGCCACTAGTGTTCATTCAAGCTAGAAACTGCATTGAACTGTATGAAGTTTTGCAAAAATTTAGGCAGATTCACATTTTCCCCATGAGCCTAGATTGATCTTATCTGTAGGATAACAGCATTTAAATTAGCAGTAAGACAGCAAAGTTATTATTAGCCACTGATAAAAGCACACCAATTTCAAACAACAAAGACAGACAACAGGCAGGCCTTTTAATCTAAACACACTGGAGATGTGACCAAGCGGCACACATACACATATTAACACGACACATGACATTCACGTTCATGTGACATTCATGTGACATTTCCAGATCCTTCTTCTGCCTATCATTTTTTGTAATCGTTATATTGTTTCTATAAAAAAAAGGGATGAAAAGACCAAAAACAATTATATTTAAAGTACAAGGCTAAAGTCAGTCTGAGTAAAAGTGAAAGAAAACAACCACAGCACTGTTTGTCCATATGCACTGCAAAATTGCTCTAATTTATGAAGTCTTCACATACAATGACAAAAGATTAATTAAGAGTTAAATTGGTAGAGATACATTTTATAAAGATGTAATGACTAGGTGATTAAATCAGTAGTTTTCAATAATTGTGAGGGAATCTGTTTGCAGTAATGTACTGTATATGCAAAGTGGGCTACTCCATATCATAATGAAGATTAACTGGTAACACTTTACAATAAGGTTCATTAATTAAACATTAGTTATTAACTAACATGAACTAACCAGGAGCAATACATTTGTTACTGTGTTTACTAATCTTTGTTAATGTTAGTTAATGGAAATACAGTTGTTCATTGTTTGTTCATGTTAGTTCACAATGCATTAACTAATGTTAAAGCAGAACTAAGTAACTTTTTTTACCTTCATAAATAGTTTTCTAAGTCCTTACGATGGTTAATTGACTTGTAGTGGTGTGTTTGAGGCGTGCACTAACCTCCTCTGGCACGTCTACGCCAGAATACAGCACTTGCAAGTTGAGCTGCATCGACCCGACACAATCTCGCCTCATGTTCACGTTCACACGAGAGTGACAAAATGCTTTACGGTAATTCAAAAACAATGTATATTATGACTAAGACAATTTCTAAAATTACCCACCTCCATCGAGTGTACTGTATTTGCAAATTACCCACCTCCTCTTTCTTGTACTGTATTTGCAAAACTACTGCGCTTGAAGTATTTACGACCGTGTGATTCACTGAAGGAAACTGTAGGGGGAGCGTCGCAAATCTTACTGAGTTCTGCTTTAACAAGATTTTAATAATGTATTAGTAAATGTTGAAATTACCATTAACAAAGATTAATAAATTCTGTACAAGTGCAGTTCATTATTAGTTCATGTTAACTAATGTAGTTAATTAATGTTAATAATGAACCTTATTGTAAAGTGTTACTGATTAATTGATTAATTAATTAATTTGCTTTGAAAACAAATTTAGATCAATGGTACACTTTTAGACAGACACTGAAAATGATATCTTGAACAGTTATCACATTTAACACTTCTTCTAGTTCAGCCCCAGTCAGTGATCACGTTAGCAAACTGGCACATGCCCACAGCATTAGCAAGTGCTAAATGCTTTACAAAGTCTGAGCCTACAATCTGACCATAGAGGACACGGCACTGAATCATCGCTGCAGACTGGGCCGCTCAGTTAGTTTTGATGTGTGAGAGGGAATGTGTGCTGACATCATATGAATGTCCTCTCGTCCGGTACCAAATATGTCAGCCAGCCAATGAAGCCTACCAACAGTAGACAACATGTCAGGTCTTATTCTTAGATTGTGCCTCTGGTGTTCTTTGTCTGTAGCTCACACAGAGTTTCTCTCAATCTCTCAGACACACACAAACACACACTTTGTCTGACAGTCTACTCATCCTTATCCAGCTTTTTGCTTTACTCTTTTGCCGTTTCATTTCTTATTCATTTTCTCTACCTGCCACTCATTATTTCTCTTGACCTGTTTTTCGTTCTCTGTCTCTCTCCAACTCCCTTAATCATCCCCTGTGAGGTTTATCTTTTTAATTCAACTCAGCAACAGCCTTTCCTATTATTCTGCCGTCATTGACTGAATCACAGGACTCTCATGCTTGACCACATATAAGTGTTCATGTGATGCGTCTCAGGCTTTAGGGGTCATATTTATAAAAAAAAAAAAAAGTGGGGGGGGTTTGAATCTTCATCATACTGGCTCTGTAATGCACACAATGACTAAGATCGGGATTGGGTGCGAGACAGGTTTTTATGAACAAGACAAAAACTTTTGGGTTTCTACTCCTTTCCATTTAATTTCTCTCATATTATACTCTTAAAATGCAGGTAATAAATTGTTTTGAATTCAGATGGTTCCGAAAGTTACAGTGTGTTTAGTACAATGTACTCTTTTATTTCAGATGATCAAGGAAAATGGTATTCTTCATGAAGAGTTCATCCAAAAATGAAAAAAATCTGTCATCATAACCTTTTGTTTTGCAGATATTTTTGCAGAGACTGCTCTTTTTTGTAATAGACCACAAACAGCTGCTGTCAAGCTCTAAAAAAAACAAACAATAAATATATATATATTATCACAATGACAAAAAAAGGCATAGTGTACATATGAGCACAAAGCAAGATTGCCCAGGGGAATTGACTGGATTGAACTGAGCTTTTTATAGAAAAAAAGTACTGTAGATATGGAGAAGATTTTAGGAAGGCTTAGCAAAAGACAGGTCCAGGATTCTAGATCAATAACACCAAAAGATCTACTGTACCACCCAAGGAGGATATAATCTAAGCCAAGGACAGCTGGTAAATCACACACAGAAGACCTGAGAGTCTGTGCAGAAATCTATGGATGTACAGTAGTAACTCTGACAGATGGACAAGGCCAATAGCTTGAATACAGAGAACTTTGCCAAGAGTGCTAGTTGAGCATAGAGCTGCAAGCTACAAATTTAACTTGCATTTAATTAGATTTATTATGAAAAATGATAATTTATTTATATCTAAGACAGGGGTTTTCATACTTTTTGAAGCCAAAGACCTCCAAATATGATGTAAATTGTCTTCCTAAAATAAAGTCTACATCAACAATCAACATCAACAACAATTTGGAGTTGGAGCTAAACTCTGCAGGACCTTGGCCATCCAGGACCGAGTTTGGACACCCCTGCCCTAGCACATATTTACAGACCCCAGTTTGAAAACTCCTGTTCTATGTTCCTGAAATTCTTTGAAAATAGCCTTTCAAAAATGTCCTGATTTAGCAAATGTAAACAGCCATCCTTCTTATCACCAACCACTGCATTTTTGAACATAAACATTTTTGAGTGTCAGTGTATACATGCCCTTACCAACATGAGCAATTATCTCAGACAACACAATGCAGCAATTTTAATAAATGTGTTCATTCATTAACCCACAAATGACCACACACTTAACTTCTGCTTATAATACTTTATGTAAGAAACCTACACACTTAACAACCTTCATACTGTCCTTCCCAGTGGGGTGTGTTGGTGCAGATGGGCTTGGAAAAAGTATAACTGCAGAAAGTGAAGCATATGCCACATACAGCAAGGTTCAGCTGGCCCATATGCCAGTTACACACTCTCTCACACACACACACCTCAGCTTTAGGCCTGACATCCCCCTCCGGGCATCTTATCCTTGGAAAGGGCAACATATAGTGCATTTGGGCTACCTGGACCTCCTCCAAAACTGCATCAAACAATCCCGCAAGCACACACCTGCATATTTACATTTTGCCTGGTATAAGTGATGTTTTTGCAAACACATCAAGATGAAATAAAAAAGAATAGCCTTATAAATGTAAGACTAAGTTTCAGCATGCTTTTACTGCATAAAAAGTATCAAGAGAACCACAAAAGTTCACAAGTGAATGCTCATAAGTCACAACATGAGGTTTATGAGGTGAGGCATGCCTGTCAACTGATTCAACCTCTATGCATTTTTAATGCCACTTGTTTTAAATGACACCGGGCCTTGTAAAACATTACACTGTGGCATTAAAGGCTTTAAAAGAGGCCATGTCAGTGATCGCTATCAACAGGTACTTTGTGTTGATTATTTATTACATAATGTCAAGAGATCCATGCTGTTTCATTGATAACCATGATAGGAGGTTTGATTGATCAATCCACACGTCACCTAATTGCCATGGAGGGACCCCTGCTCATGCTCCGTTCATAGATGGATTTGACATGGGATAGTAAATATATTTGTTGCTGGTAATAGCTCAAAATCAGAACCATTTCTGTATTTAACATATCAGTTACATGCACACACTCTGTGAATGTTAAAACTGTGAACTGCCCATGTGTTGCAGTTAAGAGACATTTCCTGACCCCAGTTTTCAAAACTATACATACAGAACCAAATTACAACTCAAATGTGCTAAATATTTGATTCCACTAAACAAAATTAATACTTGAAAATAGTTTTTTAAACAAAGTACATTCATGTAAGATGACAATTTCAGTCAAATCAGTATAAAGTCCTAGAGGGCGCTATAGGAGTGTGTTGCGACAGGTCTGCTGTTTGACAGAACAGCAGAGTCAATGCACGGCTAAAGTACCTGAAAAGAGAAAAAGATGGTGTTGTTTCAACTGTGCTAAGCAAGGGAAATCACTGCAATCACTGTGAAGAGGGTCACAGGGCAGTTGGCTGCCTAAACAAACAAAAAAATGTCAGCGCCTAACACCAGATCAAAGAGCGCACTACAGACTCCAGTCCCCAAACTAGGGTCACACTGTCGAAACTATACAGTTAATGTTGGGTCATGGAATCACAGAGGTAGTACTGCAAGGAAACCATATGCAAGGCAACCTCAGAACTCATTAAATTGTTCAGTTTGTTGGGAAGAAGTGTCTACTGGAAGGGGAAATTGGAGGTCAAAGTAAGCATGCTTCTCAACACTGGAACACAGGGGACTTGGGACTCACTACTCCATCCAAGTTCCCTTTCTGGTCAATCAGCTGCAGTTGGTGAGGCCTCTGTTGGGGTTTAATGTGATCTCGGAGTTAATTACAGGGCCAAAAGATAGTGCAGGAATTGTTACCACCTTGAATTCCCTGATGAGTAGTACTGGAAATACCCAAGATGATCTTGCTGAGGTGTCAGTTGGCTTCATCCGTGCAACAAAGTATATGCAGACACGGCTCAGGTGAGGGTAGGACTGCAAAGTTTCACTATTTGGCCTGGTCAGGTTGCTAATGTGAAATTTGAGGTACCTCCTAAATTCAACATTTCCAACCCTACAGTCCTGTCTAAGCCAAGTGATAAGGCCTCACCTTTAGGACATCTCGACCTTGAAGAAAGACTGAGTCCCAGTTGGAAATCACACTAAGCATGATGTGACCATTCCAAAAAGAGTTATACTCTGGGAAATAGCAACCAATGCTAAGATTATACTTATTATACCATATTATACCATACTGATCAAGTTGAACCAAGCAGATCACAGGAAACTGCTTCATCTCAGCCAGTGCCGCCGGATGATGGTAGCACACTGTGGCATCCTCCCGTAGATCTGAGTCACCTGAAATCAAGTAGTCATGAGATGACTACTTTATGAAGAGTTGGCGTTGGTGTTTGGCCAAAATGAAAATGACATTGGGAACAACCCCAGTCTACAGATGACACTAAGCTTAAAGGATGATATCCCTGTGCAAAAGGCCTACACACCTTTACCAAAGCCACTCTTGAAAGAAGTAAAGGAGTATGTTCAGGACTTGCTTGCCAAGGGTTAGATAGTAAAATCCTAATCTCTTACGCTTCCCCAGTAGTGTGCGTCCCCAAAAAAGATGATGCACTATGATTTTGTTTTGACTACTGACAGCTTAATAAGAAAACCGTGCCTGATCGCTATCCTCTACCACGAATCCAGGATCTCATGAACACCTTGGGTGGATACCGTTGGTTCTCCATACTCAACCAGGGTAAGGCTTACCACCATGGGTTTATGGCTGAAGGGTCGAGGCACTTGACAGCATTTGTGACCCCTTGGGACCTATTCGAATGCGTAAGCATACCCTTTGGTCTATCAAATGCCCCAGCCTCTTTTCAGCGGAATATGGAAGAGATGTTAGATTCCATCCATGATGAGTGTTGCCTGCCCTACCTGGATGATGTGTTGTGTTTTGCCAAATCCTTTGAAGAGCATGTGGAGAAATTTTGTTGTGTTCAGAGCCCTTTGGCAGCACAGAGTCAAGCTACGTCCAGCTAAATGTGATCTGTTTAAGCAAGAGGTCCGGTACCTGGGTCGTCTTGTGTCTGCAGAAGAAGTAAGAGTGGACCCAAAAGATCTGGAGGCTGTGAGGGTACTCAGGGAAAAAAACACCTAAAAACGCTGGAGAATTCTGCCATCTTGTAGGCTTCCTGAGCTATTATCGAAGCTACATTCAAGATTTTGCTGATAAGGACAAACAGAGCTGGAAGGAACACCTGCAGAAGGCAATCCATGCCTACAACTTCACCAAACCTGAATCTATGGGTTACTCTCCATTCTACCTTATGTATGGTCGCCAACTCCGACTACCCGTTGACTTATTGTTTGGGCTAGTGCAGGAAGATGGATTCACCACCCCACACGGGTATGCTGAATGCTGGGCAGATTGGATGGCTATAGGATTGCAGCACAGAGCAGCAAGCAGATGAGTCTTTGCAGTAAATAGTACAATGACCAGAAAGCCAGCTGTGTCATCCTAAGACCTGGAGATCATGTCCTGGTAAGGAATTTTAGTCAGAGAGGAAGCCGAGGAAAGCTGCGTTCTTATTGTGAGCACACTATTTATGTTGTGAAGAAGCAATTACTTTACAATTTTGTTTACAAAATGCATTCTAAAACCGATAAGTGCAAGATCAGAACACTGCACTGAAAACACCTCCTGCTTGTGAATGACTTACCAACACCAGAGAGCCTGGACCCAAAGAGAGAGGAAGTGCCTAATAAAGGAAGTATTGAGGCAAGGGGACAGCAGAACAGAAAGGTGATACAAAAAGAGGAGGCAGGAGAAGAAGGAAAGTCTAGTTCTGAAGGTTATAATTGGTGGAGGGCCAGCAATCCAAAATAATCAGAAAGTATACAGACTCAAGGAGGATTGAATGGACCTTGCACCACTGAAAGAGATGATTCACCAATTACTTGCACAAGAAGGACTTGGGACAATTACCAACAGAACCAGAGTACATACCCGGTGAATCTCACCTGCCAGCTGATACATCCCTACCTGCAGAGAATCTGGAGCCAGAATGAGGCATGGATTCAGAATGTGAAGGCCCACAAGAAGAGCAGATTACTGTGGACCAAGATGGAGGGTCATGGCAACAGGAACCTTGTGGAGCAATCAGATGGTTACTCAGAGATAGAAAACCTGCCCAAAGAATGACTTAACCATACATGGGACAACCTACATTCCAAACATTGCCTACACTAAACACATTAGCAGTGGCCACAATTCAGTCACTACCCTTGGTATCCACAACTGCACACACATTAGGCCATGTCAGTAATTCATACCAAGCAGTGCCATAAGTGACATAAGAAAGTAGTGACATAAGAAAAGTTAGAGGTTTACCTTCTGTGGTGCGGAGAGTGCGATGACCCAATTGTTAGTCCATCACAATTGATGAAATTAATGTTGTCTCTGTATGTGAAAATACATTGAGGGAATGGTGGCTCTGCCAGACCGGTAGAGAGTGCTATGGGGGTGCAGTGTGTTGCGATAAGTCTGCTGTGCTGCTCCTTATAACCCAGCAAGACCAGAGCTGATCACATGCACCATTTTGTTCTGTCTTTTTTCCACCATTCCACAGAGTAATTGGGAGCGCCTAACTGTCAGCTGATACAGAGATTCTGTACCCGCTACACTTGCACCCTTTAATTGAGTGTTTTTAATATGGCAGTGGAGGTCAAACCCACATCTGCAGTGATTTGTTCACCTGTCTTCTCTTAGACTCCTTTAGAGATCATTATCATACAGATTTGCATATTTTTTGTTTTTTTTGTCAATGACCTTTTTAAAATCTGTTTTTTTTTAAAAAAGATATTACACTGTAATATATTGTATGTTGTTTTTCATGTAGTCTAGATCTGTTTTTATTAATAATACACTAATACAGCAAATTCTCTGAGCTTCTTTCCCTTGAGATTTTTCAAATTCATGACTTTTTATGCAACACAAACTGAAACAGTATATGACAGATGTTAATTTGACATTGTGTTACAGATTCAGGATGTCTGTTAGCATGTAGCGCAGGGAAGAGTCATGTGGATAACTTGTCAAAATGTATTGGGTGAAACCAAGGAGTTGTGATAGGGTTACACCTGTTGGGTTTCTGGGGTAAATGGAGTGCCAGCAAAAGAAGGGCACCAACAAACTGTGTCAACGCGAAATCTATTAACTGACATAATGACTTTCACAGCTTGAATTTTTTCTGTCTTGCTCCTTCAAATCAGACCTTTTAGAAATTGACAGAGCAGAGTTCTCCATCCTGCCCACCTGTTACAGTTTCTCGCTCTCGTAGTCCCTTTTCTCTACAGTCTTCTCTGAGATGTATGGCTAATTGGCTATATGTTTTGTGTAAAAGCTCACAGTGAGATTTCATGTTGAGCCATCATTTCACAGTCAGACACAGACCTCGGCAATGACATCAAAGAAATATCGCAGCCCCAAATGGCTTCTGCCCTAAAAGTGGCACATTACTAATTCACAACTCTCTTTACTTGTAGTACATTGAAAACTCACCAAAAAAAAAAGGTTGAGTTTCACTATTGACTCTTCTCAGCAGTATTATAGCAGTATGGTGAACATTACCAGTCTGTTCTACGTTAAGTTGGACATTTTCTTCAACCCTAAAACAATTCAATGTCTGCAATGCGTAATTCAAAATACAGGTAAAACACCTGTGTAAAATCAATACAGAAAATCCCTTCATATTAACACAGTACATTGCGCTGTTTTTTTTTTTTTTTTTTTTTTATGGATTTTTCTTAGAATGCATATTAAATATTAGTTATGTTTAAGTTAAGAAACTTTTCAGTACAAAAAACTGGAAACAAATGAAGAACATATATATATATATACACTATACACAAGTATATACACTCAAGCATACAAAAGACCATACTGACAGCATTTAAAACGTAAAATAATCATCTATGCACAGCTTTAGAAACATTAAAATCTTTACAAATCCTTTTTAATATAAATATAAAAAGGGTAAACCTATTGTGATGGCATTTAACACTTCATTAATCTCATTAAGTACAATCAATGAAACCTATTAAATTGATATTCTAAATGTAGTTGTGCATACAGAAAATTCTTACACTTTAGATTGTCATTACATTAATACTGTATTTCAGTGTCTATAGAAACAAATGAAAATGTAGGTCTGAAAGAACTGCACATGTAGAATACCTGCAAATTCTTATGAGATCACATTGGTAAATCATTTATATTTTTATAGAGTACTGCTAGCTCAGGAGGAAAGTCATGTGTGATAGTTATTTCACCCTATAGCTAATTTCTAATAGGTTAAACTATTTCTGTAATGTTACAACTCACTCAATGTTAGAACTCTCACTGCTTTCACCTACCATTAGCACAAACTTACCATATCTAAAGTAAGAAAACAACCTTATAAAACTGAGTTATAGCCGAATCAAACTCATCCGAGAACAGGATGAAGTCATTCATCCATATGATGTCACATCTTAAGGGAAAGGTACTGAAAGCTAACAGCTCTTTCTCCTCGTTTTACATTTCATACGTGTGTGTGTGTGTGTGTGTGTGTGTGTGTGTGTGTGTGTGTGTGTGTGTGTGTGTGTGTGTGTGTGTGTGTGTGTGTGTGTGTGTGTGTGTGTGTGTGTGTGTGTGTGTGTGTGTGTGTGTGTGTGTGCATTTATTTAATTCAATTATTAAAAATAATTATTAGTACCCCCAATCACCAGCCCTATCTCAACATGAGGAGGCTTTGGACTTCAGCATGTTACATAAATAATTCAGGGTGCCATTTGTGGGGAAAAAAAGCAGAGGGGGGATAGTTTTATTTTATTTTTTATTATTATAATTATCATTATTATTAAACCACAAACCACAGTGGGTATTTCGTCCAGATGTTAAAGTAATAGTAATATTATTAATTAGAATTAATTAAGTAATATTTATTAAATAATATGGACTTTAATTAAACTTTTTTCATATTTTACATTTTAATTCTTGAAGTAGAGTGAGATTTATTCCTCATTGGGAAGCGTTCGTACACATTATAAAACATCTATGGTTGAGCAGATTACCTCTGTACTTACATAATCAGAGAATATTTATTTCACATTTCAAGCTTTCTATAGATTTCATTTCTATCGTGAGTGAGGCATGTACAGTATACAATAAGTTTCAGTTCAATTTTTGACGCACTCAATAAAGGAGACAGAGGCGGCAGAAAGTGCATCCCGTTTGTTTGTTTTTCTTTACAAAAGCATAACATTTTGTTTTTATTGTGAGTGTATACAAATAAAAGAAGACCCTACAGTTTCAAATGATGTCTCTTCTTATCTGTATGACCAAAAACAAAAATGGAAATGAAAGTTCTTTCCGCTGTTATGAGGGAAAAAATCCTGGCATGTTGGTGGAACGCTTATTTAACATGCCAAAATTAAAAGCTGATTTTAGAACAATGCAGAACACCATTCGGCCAGGTGTGCCAAAACACTTATTTATAAACTTCAATACTTCATACAAAATAATCACAAAACACAATGGCACAACATGCTGTCAGCATAATAAAAACAGACTATATGCCTAGATATATAAGAAACGCTTTCTTTTACACAGTCATGAATCCATACAGTCCAATTTGAGTAGATGAGCTGACTTTGCCTGCTGTGACCCAATTAACCTATCATGCAAAATGCACTCCTTCCTCCAGATGCTAAAAATATATGCTTGCACATGTTAATAAAAATATGACTGGACTTCGGTCTAAATAATGCATTGACTGGTTTAAGAGATTGATGACTAGGGCCACGTTCAGACTACCAGCAAAGATTCAATATTTTGCATATCCAGATTTTATCCAGATGGGTTTTTGAAAGTCTGGACAGAAAAAAAAAAAGAAAAGAAATCTGATTTATTTATTTTTTTTTTTCCAAATTTGATTCAAATCACATATGGAGGTAGTTTGAAATGTGATTTCAATCAGATTTTTACAGATGTGTCTCAGTCTGAACGCTCTGGCTGCTCAAATCGGATTTCTAAATGTCTTTTGCATCACTCTTAAAGCGACACACAATGATAACATCAAAACTGCTGACAGAAAATGCTAGAAGTATTCATACAGTATTCAAATGGTATGTCCAAAAGATTTCTGCATTTTCCTGTGTGACAGAGGAGTTCTGCATCACAACTCGACAGGCTGCTTATTTGAAGAGCGAAATGATGAACCTCCATTTTTCCTAAACCCCTTTTGAAAGCCTCGTCACACCCCAGGCAGATAGCTTGGTTATGACTGGCCACAAACATCTTATTTGATCACTTGCAATTAATAGTGCAAACAGTCTGCCTGAAAAGATCTGATTCAAGAAAAAAAATCTGATTTGCCTACAGTCTGAACATATATCGAAATTGAGGGCCATCTCTCAGGAGAGATTAATCCTCACAGAAACCCAATATATCCTTATACTTAGAACACAGGATTTGTGTTTTTTTTTTTTTTTTTAAACTTGTCAAGCAGAAACCCAGGAGAAAAATGACTAGTTGATCCCAGTAAACATGACCAACTACTGAAGAGCAGTTGTTGTTCATATCAGTCTGAAAAGCTGCCTGAAGGTGTTGTCATGTACACATGTAGTGATTTCTCACCTGTCAGTGAATGTGTTTGTGAAACAGTGCTCAGTGAACAGATCTAATAAATGAACATCTCAGAACAACATATTTCTGTCATATCATCATAAATAAAAGCATGTAATTATTGCACCACTATCAACGTCAAGCGGAATTACAAAAAATGATTTCGAATGTTCGCAAACAGGTTTCCCAAATCTAAATACTCCCATAAGGAAACAAACATCACTCTAGTAACTTTTTGTAACACAGCTCTGGTTCTGTATTCAGCTTTTTTTGAGGATTCCTTTAGGTTTACCGAAGACTAAACTTAAAGTTTCTATTCCAGAATGTCCATGCTGATTCCATTCAATGAAAGAGGACATTGATCTACTGTCAGTCTCCAAAAACACCATAAAAGAAGTTAACTCTACCTGTGAACATTTTCTGAAGCCATATGATATCTTTGTGTGAAGGAGGCCTATTTTTAATTTGTTTTCCCAGAGAATCTTCCCATCTAGCATTCAGTTGTCATTTAAACATTCAAATTCTGCTGTCTTCTTTTGCTACAGCGTGTCTTGCGATTGATTGTGACAGGACAAGTTTGAATGTATATTTCTATATGACATTTGACAACCATGGTATTGTAATCCAAAAAATGAATGACGTTGTAATCACTATATATATATATATATATATATATATATATATATATATATATCATGTAATAATATATAATTCTATATAATTCAATATATAGGCTGTAATTCTCTATAATATAATTATCTATTTTTATGCTGGCCAATTTATAACACTTAACCATGGCCCATCTTTGTGTCAATATATATTACATATTATTAGGTATTTTCTGCTTTAAGTAGGTCAAGAAGGATAATTTCTTTAACAACCAACCCCATGTCAACGTCATATTCCTTTGACATACCAACAATTGATAAACCCATAATTACAGTCTTTTTTCAATAGCATGAGGCCATTATATGACATTTCTTTTTTTAGGTATTATACATCAATATTTGAAATGTAATTTTGTACTATAAAAGATGGTTTTCCTGCCATGTTGGTCCACCACTGAGAAGCTGTACCTCAAAATGTCATCTTCTACTGAATTGCAAAATGTCATCTTCTACTGAACATGCTTCTCACACACATCCTACCTCAACTGCACATAACACATATGCAATAAAATGATTTGCACACATATGTTTACCCCACTTTAAGGTAACCCAAATAACCTGCTTCGTTTTATCTCCAAACTCTACTCACAATCACAGCCTCCACATACAGACTATCTTCATCTGTTTAATAACAGTTATAATTACTTCTTATCTGCACCCAGTTACAGCTGCCCGGCCCAGGGACCGACTGTTATCAAAACAGCGCAGTTTGCTAAATTGTATGATGTGAATTCATGATATCTGGATGCTTATTAAGCTAGTGTGTGTGTTTGTGGGTTGCAGTTGTTTATCATCCTAATATGAGTGTACATATATGCATGTACAGAGGAGGGAGCAGCTCCAATATTATCTGTTGGCATATTGTATAACCATGTGTGTGCATGTGTGTGTATGAATGCATGGGTGTATGCATGAGTGTTCTACTTTTCTAATCTCAGTAATGAGGACTGGGATATTATTAAGCTGGTTATGATGGCAAATAGAAATTGTGTGTTGTGTTTCAAACATAGGGGAAAGAAAAAGTAGTTAGCAAAATCAGATAAAAGTTCTATTTAGTGAAAGTTTTCCAAAAGGGAACGTTCATAAAAAACAAAGAACTTCATGTGTTCTTTAGGGTTTGGGTTAAGGTCGGCCAATGGAAAAAATAATTTGCTTTATTACAATTTTTTACAATTTACATATTTCTCAATACTTACAGTACAGGAGGTCACTTTTTCACACAGTTCTCGTAACCAACTTTCATCTAGGCACTTCAGTTAATTTCACATTCAAAATGCACTAAAACTACCAAAACAATTCATACACATTTCAAATCAATTCTTCCATAACAATAGCAAAGGTCGTCAACCAACAAACACACTTTGTGACTCATAATACAAAAATCACTAACAACAGGTAGCATTATACATTTCTTTTATATAATGTTTAATTAGAAAATAAGAATGACAGTACTGTATAGAATTCACTGCAGAATAGACTGATGTTGTGCTTAGGTCAGTTTTGAAAAAGTGACCTAAGTATTGAGAAATGTGTTCTAGTGATTGCAAACTGTAATAAACAATAGAAGCCAATATAGAGCATCCCGCCTTTTAGATATAGGTAAACGCGTCCCCAGAAGTCTGCTAAATACACCAAATTATAATAATAATAATAATAACAAAACAATAATAATAATATACAATTTTAAACATGCTAAACATTTTAGGGGTCTACAATAATTTACATTAGGTTTATATACAAGTAATAGCTGTCTATGATATGTCTTAATTTAAATGACACTAGTGTAACAGTTGTGCCATGCCTGATTCACTTGTGTCATATGAGGTCTTAGCAAAAGAAATGCTGGAATTATCCTATTACTAGAATTATAATCAGCACCCCAAGCAACTCTCAGATTTATTTTGGCAGTGAGATATTCTTAATTCTGCGCCTTGGATCATGTTACAGTCTGGTTTTTTTTTTGTTTTTTTTGTTTTTTTTAAAGCTTAGTTATCCAGGTTTATAAATCCTGACACTGAAATCTTTGCAACAGTAGGGACAACATGATACTGCACATTCTCAAATGTTTCTCTCTATTTATTTCAATATAAATACCTATATCTAAAGTTTGCTTTTACAGGAATTTTCAAGGTTCAATACAAGGTCAGCTAAATCTTTTTACACAGAAAATCATTTTTGACTCATGTCTACAGGAAATATACAATGTTTTGAAAACATATCTACTGTATGAGACTTGGTTTCACAGACTAGGCTTAAGCCTATAAAATGCATGTTTGATCTCTTTTAACTGAAAGCAACTTGCATTGACATTTCTTAAACTATGTAATTGCCATTGTTTTGTCATAAGATGCATACCAGTAATGTTTTTGTCTAACACGTTTATAAAAGCTACTTAAATGTGACCCTGGACCAGTCATAAGTAGCACGGGTATATTTGTAGAAATAGCCAAAAATATATTGTATGGGTCAAAAAAAAATTTATGCCAAAAATGCCCAAAAAAATATATATATATTTTATGCCAAAAAATCATTAGGCTATTATGTACAGATCATGTTCCATGAAGATATTTTGTAAATTTCCTACCATAAAGATATCAAAAATGTATTTTTGTGAGTGGATATGCATTGCTAAGGACTTCATTTGGACAACTTTAAAGGCGATTTACTCAATTTTTTTCATTTTTGCAACCTCAGATTCCAGATTTTCAAATAGTTGTACTTTGGCCAAATATTGTCCTATCCTAACAAACCATACATCAGTGGAACGCATATTTATTCATATGATATCATGACTATGCAAACCCAGTAAACCATGTAAATTTCCATCATACATGCAATGATAAAATAAATGGACTGTTTACAACAACTGTAATGATTTACTGTACATTGAGAATGATTTTGGTGTGGAGCAAATAACAAAAGCAGGGTATTAAAACCCTCTACAATGCCTTGGCCCTAGACTTCCATTGACCCTTTTCACAGACAATTAAGAATTATTTTTTTTTTTTTTTTAATTTCATTATTAAATAATTATTATTATATTTTCTTACTCTTACTCTTTTGGAAATTCATAGAAATGCTATTGTGGATTTTTTTAGTCTTTTGCTATTGGGGCAAATGGGAATGCAAAATTATATTTGCTGTAGTTCCCCTTCACCAATACTCTAAGTTTACCGAAACATATCAACTTCTGCTTCTGAGAACAACGACATGTGAAAAGGGTCCATTGTAAGTGCAAATTCAAGGATGAGTTTAAGTTATTTTCTGTGGTAAACAACAAAATATTCTTAATTTGTTTAAAACCCAGAACATTCCTTTAATTATGAAATGTTCTTTACTTCCTGTGCATCGGAGGTCTCACGATTCCCTCTGTGCTTCATCTCATGCAAATCTACAAACCCTTTTCATCATATTCCTTGATTTTTTCTTACCAAGTAGGTCTGTCTGGCATCTCATTGTAAAAAGAAGTTCACGGGAATCTGGGTCAGGAGAGGTAATTTATACCTCTATAAGAGTAAGTTATGACAGAGCCTTCAAAAGACACTCCAACTATTCCTCGCTACACTAGTCTAGTCTGTTCATTAGATCAGAATATGTTAATGAAAAAGCCTTCAAGATGAAGAACAGTACTTATGTGGTGCCTCTGCACTCACCAAACAGTAAGAATAAATGATGTTCAAATTGAAGAAATGTTGACCTTCTACTACAAGGGTAGAAATTGGCAGTCTGACTCTTTTGGTTGAGAGATGGGCAGTATTAATATGTGTATTGATCCTGACTGGATAGGAAATGATATTAGGTTGGTTTATGACACAAAGAATGAGGAAATCTAAAAATAGAGGACAGCTGAAAAGCCACAAAATGATTAGAAGGGATAATGTAGGCTAAAAAGTAGGCGTTTGTGTGCATTCACAGATGCCAGTGCCTAAATGTAAAGGATTTGGTTAATCAACATGGCTTAGATCACTCTCATTTTATGGCCCAGCAGAACATGTTGATACCAGAAAATCTTCAATGGTAAATGTTTCATCTCATGGGGGTGTACTTGTCCACTTAATTTTAATGACTGAGTATTACTGCAATCCTCTAAAGAAATAAATCCATTCATGAAATGGTGCGGTCCTTTGAAGGAAGCAGCAGGCCTAGCAGAATGAGCTGGAATGAGTTCAGCTTTAATAATGGGCAGGGTGACACTGGTCCACATGGTGTCAAAATTTGCTAATGGTTTAGGGAAAAAATGAACAAAACAAACAAATTGAATTTTGATGCATAACAAACAGTTATAGCAGTGAATTTCTGTTGTCAACTGTATCTTACTCAACTGTATTCAACATTTCAAATCATATGTCATAATGTTGGCATAAATGGTATAATTGATATCAAATCACTGCTGTAAAAAAAATACAAATAAGAAGTAACATTACATGTTGTAACATTTGGTTCCAAGCTAGCTTACTGATTGCCTAATTAAACAGATAGTTCACTCAAAAATGAAAATTATCCCATGATTTACTCAAGCCATTCTAGATGTATATGACCATCTTCTTTCAGATGAACACAAACAGAGATATATTAAAAATATGCTTAGTCCTCCAAGGTTCATAATGGTTGCGAAAGGGAGGCCGCGTTTTGAAGTAGAAAATAATGCATCCATCCATAAAAAAAAAGTAATCCATACAACTCCCGAGGGTTAATAAAGGCCTTCTGAAGCAAAGCGATGTTTCTTTGCAAGAAAAATATCCATATTTAAAAATTTATAAGTTCAAATAACTAACTTCTGGAGGACTACCGTATGCAGAATGTGCAAGTCGACTTGCGCCAAATGAGTATGACGCAGGATGTAGGAGTATTGTAAGCTTAGAAGTCTCTTGCGGTTCAAACAAATAGGGCTGTGCAACAAATTTAAACTGCTCTTCTCTTATATCGAAATTCTCTGACATTTCTCTTTAATAATTATCATTTTAAACTTATAATCTATGACCGATTTGATTTGTTCTATCCTCTGCGCCTCCGCGTTCATCATTACGATGTGCGTCAGGTCAAAGGATACTCTTCCGCCACAAATCGACTTGCGCATTCTGCGTACGGTTGGCCGCCGGAAGCTAGTTATTTGAATTCATAAATTTTTAAATATCCAGCGTTAGCATCAGTTTTGGCAGGTCACGTCAGTCAAGCTCCCATCAGCTGACTCCCAGGTGACTTACGTCTACATATAGGGATACGACGCTTATCACAGCATCTATATATAAGCTCCTCAGTATTATCAGCAGCTATTGCATTTCTCAGGAGCAAATTACCCTCCTCCATCCCCAGCTCCTCCTCTCTTCAGTCAGGATTGGTCTTATTATTCCCCTGAATCAGACTAATTCTTGAAATATGTGTACATGTTAAATTATGACATTTAATGATATCTGTGGCCCCCCTTTCACAACCATTATGAACCTTGGAGGACTAAGGATATTTTTTAATATATATCTCTGATTGTGTTCGTCTAAATGAAGATAGTAATATACACCAAGGATGCCTTGAGGGTGAGTAAATCATGGGATAATTTTCATTTTTGGGTGAACTATCACTTTAAGGCCCTGTCACCTGGGGGGGGGTGGTGGACACAAATCAGGTTTTAGATATAGAAGGCTATATCTAGAATAAACAGAAAATAAATCCACAAATATAATGCTGCTTTTGTCTCAAAACATACTGTAACCACATGATTGTAGCTACACACGCATAATTTCATACACTTTTGTTTTCCAAAACTTATCACAGCACAGTTCATAAAGCAATGCAAGCATGAATCTCAGCATTGCCACAAGTAAAGTCTGTTTTCTTCTACAGTCAGTTTTCTCTTTCATGTCACCTGTGGTCATGGCAGAGCAGGAGTTTCAAGAATCTTGATGAGTAATTTAAATTTATTTGTCAACTTGCTTATATCTAGCCACTAAAACAACACGTATGTGTGTGCATGTGTGTGTATGTGTAATATAATGTGCATTTCCATTGCAGGTTTGGTCTTAAAGCGGAACTCAGTAAGATTTGCGAAGCTCCCCCTACAGGTTCCTTCAGTGAATCACACTGTCGTAAATACTCCAAGCGCAGCTCTGGACTACAATGACTAACGCTCACCAGCGCAGTAGTTTTGCAAATACAGTACAAGAAATCTCGATGGAGGTGGGTAATTTTCGAAATTGTCTTATAAAGTCATAATATATACATTGTTTTTGAATTACCGTAAAGCATTTTGTCACTCTCGCGTGAACGTGAACATGAGGCGAGATTGTGTCGGGTCGGCGAAGCTCAACTTGCAAGTGCTGTTTTCTGGCGTAGACGTGCCAGAGGGGGATAGTGCTCGCCTCAAACACACCACTACAAGTCAATTAACCATCGTAAGGACTTTATTTATGAAGATAAAAAAGTTACTTAGTTTTGCTTTAAATTTCATATATTTCAAGGTCGTATTAAAAAGGTCTGAAACATCTCAAACATGCATTTAAGTCTAGGCTTAAGCCTTGTCTGTGAAACCGGGGGGAAAAGCCTTAAATTTAATTTAACCCTGGATGATCAGTACTGAGGAAAGCTGAGATTTGATCATCTACATTAACAATTATTTAATCTGCCATTATGTTCCATTACTAATGATTTTAGCTAGGCGAGTCTATGACTCATCTGTTACCTCTCGCTCTCTCTCTCTCTCACACACACACACACATGCACGCACACACCTTCAAGTCCCTGTCAGGCACATTTGTGTTGCTCCCACAGAACAGAATTTTACTCCACTGGATCTGTTCTACTTCACTGGGCTTCTAACATTCACTGCAGACCATGGCTGAATTAAATCTTATAATTATTGGGCCAATTCACTTTTCTAGTCATCCAAATCTAATTCCCCTTTTCTCTTTTTATTTCTTTCTTTCTCTCCGTCTTCCTCCCTGCAACCAGAAACATACTGTTCAAAAGTTTAGGGTTGATTGGATTTTTTTTTTTTTTTAAATCTCTTATGCTTACCAAGGCTGCATTTATTTGATCAAAAATACAGTAAAACAGTAATATTGTGAAATATTATTACTATTTAAAATAGTTGTTTTCTATTTTAATATATTTTCAAATGTAATTTATTCCTGTGATGGCAAAGCTTATTTTTCAGCAGTCATTACTCCAGTCTTCAGTGTCACATGATCCTTTAGATATATGCTGATTTGCAGTTCAAGAAGTATTTTTTTATCACAATTATATATATATTTATATATATATATATATATATATATCTCTGAGAGGTCTTTCCAGCCATGCAACATTCTACCAGTATCACCACGGGAACCGTTTCACCGTTTGAATCACTCCGCTGCAGCATTCTCACAGTGAGTGTCATGGCAGACGATCAAACCCACCGTATTTTTATAGACACTACTGTTATTTTGTAACGGAATGTAATTTTAAGAGTTTTTCAGGCGTGAATACAGTTGTTTAGACCTCAGATATGCTCTTTCGATTTCGATGAAATGTGTAAATCTGCATGCTGACTTCTTCAGTGTATCCAATGATAGACTGGAAAATATTTTGTGGTAATCTGACCAAAAATATTTAACAAACATCAAATCTGAATTTAAGACAATTTTATATTTTTTAAGGCCTTTTACTAGGAAAAAATTATTTAAGACATTTTTAAGACTTTTTAAGTACCCGCGGCCACCCTGTCATCACTACACACTGTCTGGGGACCCTGGATGTCTTCATGTGCAAAGCTAGAACTACAGCTGAAATTACTCAATGTTTGTTTAGTGTCAGTTTTTCTGTCACAAGTGGAGCATACTAAAACACTGTTAAGCGTACAATATTTTAGAACCAGCCCTTTTTTTTTTATCAGGGGCAAAGTCTGGTGAGTTTGAGTGAAAAGCAGATATCAGAGGTCCTGCTGTCCTCTTGCATCAGAGCTCTGCTTTCATCTGCCATAAAGCTTGGGGCAAAATCTGCTGACTTGCAGTCTCCATCCTCAAAGTCAATGAGTGAATCAGGTTGGGTAAAACTGGTTTGAGAGAAAACTTGTGCTTATGAGATTAAAAAAAAGTCCATGAGGCTCAGAACTTTCCTTTTTTTGATTCCATGACCCCTTTATTTTATGTGCATAGACTGACAGAGCACTAATCATGTTAAGTAAAAAGGTCAATACTCCAGAGGTGCCCCTTCCATGCGTCATTCGCGAATGTAGATCCTGTTTAAAATAGCAGGAGGGAAAGCCCTACCTGCATAGCTTTTATGCACGGAGAGTTAGTGCTCTGAAATCTACCCTGAACACCTGCAGCTAGGGAATGCTGCGGATTTGCTTCAGGAATACAGTCAAGGGGAGGTCAAAGCTGATATGAGCCGCACAGGCCTGTGATACAGTAAAGCACGTGCTGCATCTAGGATATCAGGTTGACCTTGATGACCTCAAAGCATGTGATGGATAGATCGTAACCTAATTGAAATAAAAATAGACAAGATCACATTTCATAATTGTACACACTCCACCACATTTTCCACACATTATCACCATGAGAATCATGTTGCGTGAGTTGTCATATTGCATGTCATTTTTCCATATTAGGTAACTTTATCTCTGTCATCAGTAAGTGATTAACAAGACACTTTCATTCCAGCAGGGATTAATATCTGCTTCACACTGGGACTTCCTAATCTTAATCTATATGCAGCCTGCAGAGTGTTTCCAGCCACCACTGATTTGATTTCCAGGGTGATAGATGGCCAGCTGTCCTCATGTGTTTATTCATGATGGCCAAATACCATTTTTTTTTTTTATTCTGGAGCGCTTGGGGTTAAATCTGGTAAAGAGTGCAGCTGCTTCAATTATTCATTTCTCTCATGTTGCTGCTCACGCATCTGTTTGGTATAATGGGTCTTCTTAGAATCTTTCCAAAATGCAACATCTAGTTCTAGGTCAGTGCTGAAATATTTATGAATATGCAAATATTTGTTTAGAAGGGTGCAAATGGGAGCCCAGTTCGAAGTTGCGGGGCCATCTCTCCTGAGATCTCTTTAGCTGCATATTCATAAGCGTCAGACCTGTCCTGCATCACTTGACAGAGTGATGGGGTTTGCAAAAAAATCACTGATGAAAAAAGTGCATGCATGTGGTCAGCAGACAGATGATGTCACTTTGATCACTTTTACATCTGGTATTAACATTTCCTTCAGGTGATTCAATCACAAGCGGACAGCACTAAATACAGGCAAACATAGTAAGAAAATAATCGGTGATCTGATCACTCAAGTACGCACATAGAAGAAGATAGCTTTAAATTAACATTCACTTAAAATAATAATAATCTGATGTCTATTCAATTGGTGTCCTACCAGTTTTAGTTGAACCATTTTTAATTTGAACAGATATGAAAGTTTGAGATACTGTACATAATCCAAAAAAAAAAAGTAAGTTACAACCATCCCCGATTTTCCCTACTTGACTAAAATAGTTGATAATTCTACTAAGAGAAATAGTAGTGAGTGATGCATGTACTAATGAAATCATAAGCGTCACAATCCTATCACAAGTAGTCACTGGAGGCTGGAGACACCGGTCAAGTGGTACAGCGGTCACATGGTACATCTGGGAGCTTTCAAAAGCTCCCAGCTTACAAGCTGTAATTACAAGCTCTACGAGGACTTGAACACTTTTTACAAGCTAGAATTTTGTAACTAGCCTACAGGAATTACGAGGCCGCGTGAACGCACCTATAAATCACCAAGTGAGGTCATATTTACAAGTGGAAAACCAAGTTGTGTAATTTTAATGGGCGTGTCAATTTGAAACATGGTGGAAACACTGATCTATATAATCTAAGATCGATTTTCTTCATGATAAAACACGGCTAAGACCGCTTCACCCAATGGTTCTGTGTATCACTATACAACACCCTTAGCAAAGAGCTTAGAACCCAAGAGGCGACACTTTGATATTTTTTGGGTAACAGCCACTAGATGGCGCTCCGGTAGCGCGGCCGCCATTATGGGCTGAAAATACTAACTGGACCAGAATCCTTCACATCTTACGCACCCAAAATCGGCGAATTTCACAGCCAAATCAGCGCAATAGAACAGTTTTTTAAAATTAAGTCACCAGTAAATTGTATGGCTCCTACAGTAAATGTTGTATTGCCATATGTTTTATTACCAGTTGTGGAATCCAACTAATCCTCCATCTGAGGTAACGTAGTTAGCCTACTTTATTGAGCATTTCCATTTTATGCAACTTTACACATTTATTAATAGTAAATAAATAATTAATATATTTCAAATCATCATGTTTGCAGCGAACAATATATTTCAGACATAGTAATAATATCTAGGTCTGAATTGAAATCTGAAATGAAAAGGCAAAATCAAGCTGTTATATTCATATATTTATTGTCCAACATTCCCAATTTTCTGATGCATGTCCTTAATTTAATTTCATTGGTATTAATTCAGTGTTTATAAGTCTTTTAAAGAATTTTAACCCAAACTGACTGGGTTTCTAGAGAGCAAAGGTTTTGTGAAAAAAGTGGAAGACTTAAACACAAAGTGTGTAAAATAAACTGTAAAAAGGATTTGATTATCACTAGTGATAGTATTTTATTCTGTGTTGTCATCATTCAGGTTGGATTTCAGCTTTAATGTACATTTTGTTTTAACAAAGCAGCTGATATTGCCATAGAAACTAGTGGACTGCCGACTTGCTTTCACCCCAAAATGGCGGAAACGCAGGGCTGCTGCTGGGCGCCGTTATTTCAATGGAACGTTCTGTTGTCTGTCGCTTCTGGTTGGTGTATATTCTTTGCCCTTAGCAACCCCTCTTAGGAATGTAAACTGTTTGTTCATTTGATATTGTTCATTTAAGCTTACTGTATTATGTAGAAGAATTTTGTGAGAAAGAGATCGATTGAACAAGTTTATTACCTGCATTCAGATTTAGCATTTTCCTTCAGGTCAGTCCTATGTTCATAATAAAAAAATCTGTTTAAATGTCCGCTGCATTGTCCTATCTTGCAATGTTTTCCTGTGATTGACAGCGCTACTCAAAGCATTTGTCACTTGCGTCTTGTTCCATGTTTACAACAATTCAGTCTTTCAATGTAAAAGTCTTCGATACTGACTGACACACTCATAAAAACAGTCTTTGCCGCCATCTAATGGCGTAATAATGTAACTTCTGTTGCTGTTCACAGTCAGGGACTATTTTTTATCCAGCGGAAGGAAAGCTTTTAGTGATTTTACTTCATGAAAGTTGCATTGATACATATTTTTTGGCTTTAATATTTTGTATTGTGTAGTAACCAGTTTATAAAAGCAATAAGGTACTCGAGGCTAGTGCTGTATCGTGAACAAGTCACGGCTGAAGGGGTCGAAGGGACTCACGGGATTCACGATACTGTCAGGGTTCTGTCACTTCTGTCTAGTTTATTTTTTGGTTTTGTGACAGAGCTCTGACACTCCCGTTTTTGTCCTGTCTTTGTGTGAGCGTACGGTCTCGAGTGTTTTCGGGCCGTGCGCTCTCTTGTCCGCGTGCCATGTTTCATGTTGGGAGTGTGGCGTTCGGATCCCGGCACTCATGTCTAGTGTGGTTTCGGTTTCGCGTCGGGATTCGGACACTCGCGCTCCCTGTCCTGTCTTTATTGTGAGTGCACGGCTGAGTTTTCTTTCACTTGCCTGCATTCTTGTCTCATGTTTTGTGAAGCGCCTGGTCGGTTCTTATTGGCCAGGCGCTCTTGTATTGTCATGTTTTGTGTATGTTGTCTTGTTTTGTGTGAACACGTGGTTTATAGGTTCTCTCATAGTTGCGTGTTCATGTCTCGTTTTGTGTAAGCACATGGCTTGTGATTTGTCTTCATTGGCCATGTGCTTGTGTTTTTGTTATGTTTGGTGTGAGCACATGGCTTGTCATGTGTTTCTTTGTGCCATGTGCTCTCATGTATATAGAGGGTATGCACATGAAGTCACCGTCGACTGTTATGACTGCAGTCACGCCCACTGAGTGGCACAAAGACAAGGCGGCAGCGTTGGATTTTAGCATAAATGCCGCAAAAAACACACAAAACACTTCCAAAACGGGAAAGAGCTTTGTGATTGACTGTACAAATGGCTTTGACACAAAACCTGAGGTATATATTTAAAGACTGCCGAAAGCTACAGAAAAAAAGAAGCAAATGGATCACTGCAATTCACAGAAACAACTCGCTCCAGCAGAGAAACATGTATTTGCTGTTATCATTTTGTGTCAAATTGTTGGATTTTGAGGTAAAATTATACCGTATATATTGAATTGTTATATATTGTGTTTACATCTCATCAATTAAATATTTACCATCTTATATTCTGCATAATTGGGTGTTTTTAAATAAACACTGACAAAAACTATACAATTTTTAGGGCTGGACAATATGACGATACATATAACATTGATATAAGTGGTTACTCGGATTTAAACCTACCTATATTGTAGTTACATAAAATATTCACAGGCAGATTTACTTTATGTATTTTCCTGGCGTCGAAAACAGGCACATATAAATGTCAGGAAACACGACTCCTGGATATCCATGGATTAGGTTTATTTGACAAGTTGTAAGAAACTCTTTCGAGCCCAACCTTTCGTGTAATTTGTTTGTTTTACTCGCGTTTTCGCAGTTTCCCCTATTAAATCCAGTCATGCAGCAGGCTCTTTTGCCACACAGTCCAGCTGAGGGAGCGTGTTCCGGCGGGAAAGTGACATTGATGCATACCCTCTATTGTCTTGACCCCGCCCATCTTGTTACTTGATTATTGGTTTATTTGCCCCACCTGTCCACCCTTGTTACCTACCTTGTTTGCTCTCCTATTTATTCTCCTTGTGTTTGCAGTCCTGTGCTGGATCGTTGTCGTATATTCCCTTGTGTTTTCTCATGTCAAGTCAAGTCAAGTCAAGTCAAGCCAAGCCAAGCCAAGCCAAGTCAAGCCTAGTCTGTTTTCCCTCTTGGGGTAGTTTTTGTTGTATTTTTATTATTGAATAAAGCCCTTCCATCATGCATTATTGAGTCCTCGCTCCTTCCACCACCCATTACTTGACAGATACAGCACAGCCTCGAGTACCTTATTGCTTACATAATATAATATAATATAATATAATATAATATAATATAATATAATATAATATAATATAATATAATATAATATAATATAATATAATATAGAGAGCGGAAAGCAAGTCTGTAGTGAATGGTATGAAGTTAATCATTAGTTATACCATGTATAAGTGATAGACATTTTGTATTCAGATGTAATTATTTGGGTTTTTGTTCACAATAACATTCTGTAACACTTTATTTTAAGGTATTTTAACTGGTTGCTTATTAGCATTTGTATTACTAGAATATTGGCTATTTATTAGTACTTATTAAGCACATATTAATGCCTTATTCTGCAGGTTAAATGAGTGACATGTTGTAATAACGAATGCCTGACTCTAAGGTATGAGCTTCCCAAGTGCACTTGAAGGCATCACGATAGGGAAGACAAGACAGTCACGAGTCCAAACTTCATATGTGCAAAAATACTGGACATTTAATATTATATGGTTTCCCATTCCTGTACAGAAAAAAAAAGGGTAACACTTTATTTTAGGGTCTTTTTAACTAGTTGCTTATTGGCATCCATATTACTAGAATAGTGGCTGTTTATTAGTACTTATTAAGCACATTTAATTCTGCATGACCTTGTTCTCCATTTTTAATCCTACCCAATACCTAAACTTAACAACTACCTTACTAACTATTAAATTAGGAGTTTATTCAGGGAAAAGTCGTAGTTAATAGTGAATATGTGTTCCCTATACTAAAGTGTTACCAAGATTAGCTAGATAATAAGCTACGTAGCAATTAACATTTTTCAACGAAACACTGATTGAGTACAGTATAATGCACCTTATTATACTGATGTACCATATTAATGAATGTGTCCATTTCTCCCAAAGATATAAAACTTCTTTCTTTGCTGACAGATCTCATGGATTTGCTCTAAAATCTCAGATGTTTTAAACTAGTACATGTCTTTTGCAAGAGAGAGAGAGAGCCAGTTAGACACGTACAGAACAAGAGGAAGGCAGATGTTTAACGTCAGGTATCAAAGGTGTCTGTCAGTTTTTCCACCATTTGAAGTGAAATTACAAAAGGATTGAGTAATTAAGTGAACTCCCGGTTTGATATGCACATTTTTACATATCCGTTTCAGTCTTGACCTCTCTTATTCAGGCTCTCACCTATATTTTCTCTCCCGCTCTTCATCTCTACGGATGCGATCCATCTTCACATCTGAGAGCGATGAAGCCAAGCCGAGTTCAGATAGCCATTCACTTGGTTGATGGTGTGTGGGTGAATTGCTGGAAGAATGCAGGACAAAAAGATGAGAAATAACAAGACATAAAAAAAGAAAAATCATAAAAAAACTGCACATAACATATTGGCAATCACCAGCATCGCCTGGCTCAATCTGTCACTATATTTTTTATAGGCTTAAGGCAAAATGTGGGTGCAATATGTCATGCATGCACACAACACATGCAGACAGGCTTCACAAGATATTGCAGTATGTTCACTGTACAATTTACACCATAGCTGTATTGAAATGCAAATTAATTGATTATGCCAATAAAACACTTACTGTGCTTTACTGTATAGAATAAAAAAACTTTAACTTCCAATTCATAGACTGCATAGAAAACAATCCATTGAGCTTGTTTCACACAGCTTGCAAAATTAACATAAGCAGTCTGTATTAATTTACTTAATTATTAATAGCATACAGCATTCACACCTCACACTTTAGGCACGTGGTGCCTGAGGAGTTCCACCACTGAGCCTTTTTTACTGCAGAAAGCATTTAATTAATCAGAAAACACATTTACAATGCACTGTAAACCTATTTACCAGAACAGTCTTTTTCATTATGCTTTTATGAATTAGTATGAAATAATGGAATGAAGTATGCACCCATTTAAAAAAAAAGACATCTGTACAGTAAACATGAATAAATCACTAGATTTAAGCCATTTATAGCTACACTTTGGGGTTTTACTTGTAGATTCATTTAGATGTAAATGTGATCTACCTCTTCATGTCAATTTGATTTCAGAACATCCATTTTTATAATAATTCTCAAAAGCCCACTCCCTATAACCATTTAATATTTATGGATGTTATTAAAAGATATATTAGCTGTACTAACCCAGAAATCACTACTTTATAGATCTGCAGAGAAATGCTGTCATTGTGAAATTACAACACTTGCTGTTAAGCACTCTTCATTTAAGTGGTGTGAAACAGGCCTTAGAATTACAGCTTAAAAACAGAATATACACATATCTGGACACATATATTCAACAATATTTTTGATTTGACTGCACTGATACTATTGGATGAGAACTGAACTTAGCTGGACGATGACATAACTGAATCAACTTCAGCTGAACAATCTTATAAAATATCTTATAAAAGATACTGAAACTGATATTTGTTCTTCTTTCGCCTGTGCGCCGAAATGTGTTGGCAAAATAAAACAGCATTACTTTTCCAGCTCCATCTTTTGTTTGTTCTGACCCCTTGACTTCACAAGTGTTGCTGGTATTGTCCAAAAATAACTTTGTTTTTTCCTTCCATGCACCTTGATCGTGTGAAGTTGCACCAGAACAATTACACAACTTTTAGAGCTGCTGTACAGCCGAAATGAACTCTGCTTGCATCATTGAATCATTTTCCTGTTATCACTGTAAAGCTGCTTTGAAATAATCTGTATTATATATAGCGCTAGAAATAAAGTTTACTTGACTGAAGGCCACTCTCTTGGTGAACTGAAATTATGACTAAATAAATGTGCATCTTAATTAATCTGCCAGTATATTACTCACTTGTCAAGATCTCAGGTCATTTGTGTCTGTGTGACAGTTTGATCACAACTCAACATGGCTGCCAGTAAGCAACAGCAACCAATCTGGATGATTCATGCCCTGTAATGTGACTCGTTTCACATCTCATTCAATTTATACGGTCTTCAAGTGCTATTGGAAATTTCCTACTTCCCGCTTCTGAAATCGTGATCACGGGCTCATCGCATTCAAGTGCTTTGTTGTCAAAAGAAAAGGAATCATGGAGGACACCAGTTTTATTCTTGCCTATATATTTAGAAAATCTTATTAAAGTAAAAAAATGATATTTAGAGTCCCATTTTATATAAACATTCACCATGCTATCTAGATAGCTTGTTGACGAATCTGGAATTTTGCTCAAATACAGGCTATTTTCGCTTTGTATAAAACATACAATACACTCACAAATGTGAAAATGCATTACAAGACAAGGTGATGTAACTGTTGTGGAAAACCTAATAAAGAATACCAGTCACAGCAGCAATCGTTCTCCCCTCCACCATGTTTAAAGTTTATGGCACACCCAACTCAGGAACTTGGGTATCAAATTTATCCTCGAGCATCACAGTGGTAAATATGACTTGAGAGGGCGTTCAATATGGGTACAGAGCCTCATACATGACATGCAAGAAGAAAAAAATAGGAGGTTAAATAGTGCACACAATTTACTTTTAACCAGGAAATTCGTATTTACAATAATTCCGGTAGCACATGAAGGCAGCATCATTCTTTGGACACACAGAGGTTAAAATATAACAAATATTCCACAACCACTGATAAAAATGTCATCTGTTTGCTAATAGTCATCTGCATGTTGCATTTCTTAAGCTTAATTATTGTGGTTCTTATTATTATCAGTGCTAAAAAGCAAAACAAAAGAACAGCATTTATTTAAAATGGAAATCTTTTGTAGGCCCTAACATAAATGTCTTCTTTATTGTCACTTTTGATCAATTTAATGCATCCTTGCTGAAAATAAAAACAGAACTGGCGTCACGTTAGTTAAGGTTTTTCTGTAAGTTGAATAGGGAAGGCGTAGGACGTAGTGTGACCGTTTTGAACTGTGAGAGTTTTAGACTTTCTTCGTTGAACGGAAGGTGGTCTGGCGGAAGCTAGATATGTTACTTCATAACATGTTAAATATGGATTTTATTTTTTTATTTTTTTTAAACACAAACGCATTGCTTCGCTTCAGAAGGCCTTTATTATGAAAATTCAGGATGAGAGAATTCTTTCAAAAACATCAAGAAATTGTAATTACCCCAAACCATTAACCAGTAGTATATATATATATATATATATATATATATATATATATATATATATATATATATATTTAAGTATATATATATATTAAGCATCCCATAATTTAAACTTCACAATGAAGTGCAGCACATCAATTGTACCTGAGTAAGTCGATACACCCAGTGCTTTATTCATAAACATGAAATCCCAGAACAAGGAGTAGTGACAGATCTGGGGCGGGAGGTTATAGAACATATTAAAAAGTATGTGTTTAACTAATTAGTTGACATATGGTTGTCACTTAATAAACAGGTTTTATTAAAGTCCTGAATCAATGTAAGTTGTTTGCTCAGTGTTTTACTTGAGGTTTGTCTTTGATCCATCACTACCCAAGGGGTTTTGGCTGGTTAGTAGGGACCTCTACCCATGCTGGTAGATTTTATAACACCATTTGGATCCTAAAAAAGCATACTTCAGACATTCAAGCATATAGATGTGTATTCTGACTAAAATCTTTCAGTATGGTATATTAGTTATTTTACTAATGCTGATTTTTTTGGAGGGCTCTTTCATAAAAGCATAAATTGACATTTATTTTTCCCTGTCTGCTGCCGTTCACATCACAGCTCAGCATAGTCACTTAACATCTTGGGTTTGTTTGGGATTTGGATCATTTGTTGTAATTTTCCTGCGGGTTCAGATTAGATGTATGCGGCGCTGCACAGACCAATCAGCTTGTGACTTGAAAGCAGTGCATGCCAATTAGAAATTTTGACTCGAGACGTCACCAATGCCATGTCACCTTGACATGACATCAAAGTACCGCGATTCGAGAGCAGTCAGCTGGCTCATTCTACAGAGTTTCTTCAGCGTGCTGCACAATCTCTGATGATGACAGTTGTTTCTCGATTGACCAGACTCACTGATGGCAACGCTATTGTGATTTAAATAGTATAGATCAATTTGGTGTTTGCAAACAGCGATGACGTTTTTTTGTGGGTGGAGCCTACCTGGTTGCAGAAAATGACAGTTGAGCAGTAGCAGTCTATGGAAGCCATGGAATAAAAGAATAAAAAAGTTAAAGGTTCTCTAAGTGATGTCACGCGTTTTTAGGCCAAAACATTTTTTGTCACATACAGCAAACATCTCCTCACTATCCGCTAGCTGCCTGTCCCCTGAACACACTGTAAAAAAATGCGGTCTCTGTAGTCGCCACAAGCTCCGAAAACGGCAATAAAAACAAACTGGTCCAGCCTGGACCACGAATCATAATAAACACGCTCCAGCCAATAACCGACAAGAATGATTTTAAATGCGTGTTCATGACTGTTTCAGGAAGCACGGAGGGGAGGGGGAGGAGGAGGAAGAGGGAGGGTCTAGCTAGCCTCTGTTTTGTTTGACAACACTTCGAACGTCAACAGGAAGTTACTCCGCCCAGGATCGCTTAGAGAACCTTTAATTTCCAGTTTATATCTCAAAATTCTGACTTTTATTTCTCGCAAATCTGAGTTTATGTCTCATATTTCTTTCAAGGAAAAACAGAATTTTGAGATCTACTCATTATTCTATCTTTTTTCCTCAGAATTGCAAGTTTATCCCGCAATTCTGACATTTTTTCCACCAGGATTGTAAAATAAGCTCACACTTGCGAGTTACAAAATCCGAACTGGGAGTTACAGTATAAACATGCAAATGCAAGAAAAAAAGTCAGAATTGTGAAATAAAAATGTTATAGGCTATGTTTAAAAGTTATCTATGTTGAATGTTATAGGTTTAAATATTATTTCATGCTGTAACTGCTATGTATGTATTTCCTCTATGAACTGCATATGTCAATATTATGTAGACTTACTGTTCAAATCAAATTCATGCTTTAATAGTAGACTACTCCTTGCAAGTTTCATGATTCAGATGATTCTCACTTGTAGGTTGAGAATAATTTAATATTCATGCTTTCTTTACTGGCAAAATTCACTCAGACGACTGTTGGCTGCTAGACACGGAATAACAGAACTGGGTCAAATAACTCTTGCACAGGTGATTCTCCATTGGAAATGCTTTGCAGTCTAGAAATAGTCTTAATCTGTGTCTGGGAAGCCAGGGCTGCTCATCTGCAAATCACCTCAAATTAAATGGACTATTTCTGAATCAGCTCTGATATCATCATATTACAACAGACTAAATCCTGATCAGTCTGCGTCCAGCTCTAAAATAGCCCCTATCTCATATACAAGAAACAGCAAATCAACACAGATTCATTACACTTAAAATTGCCATTCATACAAAAAATTCCAAAGACTGTAAATTATAGTGTCCACATGTTCCAACTATAACCACACCTGGACGGGGTCAGAGTAAATCACCCCACTTTCCACATTGTTCAGTTATTTTATACATAGATATGAATCTCTTGGTCTCCGAGGGCGATAGAGGCAGGAGAGGCACAGATTAGTGCATAATTCTGTTAGAGGGTAGTGTAAATCCTGGCATTTTTATGTTGCTCATTCATTCTGTCGCACACTTGTCCAGTCAGTTGGGTCGGATTAAACAGAGTGATGTCACCACAGAATGTCATGTTTCTCTCTCTCTCTTTATCGAGCAGCAGTGGTGGGCGTTCAGCTAGAACGATTGCATAAGCTTCAATCTAATACTGTAATTTAATACTTATATTGGTGTGTTGATACCGCCTGCTTTTTGCCCCAGAAAAATAGCTATCCTAAAAATAAGATAAATGTGCTTATCTTACATTTAATTTCTTTATGTAGTTGGCAATTTTATGGTTAGAACAATAAAAAAGTAAAGTTTAAGATTTATTCTCTTGGATAAAAAACTTATTTTTTTACAAAGTTTATATATTGTTTTAGCTGTTTAATTTTTTTAAAATCTTGTTTTAAAAACGAGTCAATATTTTTACTAGATAACAAGACATAAAAATAGTAAATTAATAAAAATAAAAACCATTTTTGCATATTCAAGATATATAAAATTCCAATTTTATTTTTTATTAATCATTTTGATTTTAATATGTTTACTCAGTTTGCATATGAACTTGTCATTAGATCCATGCATACAAAGAGTGGAGAGAGACAGATAAAAAGAAAAATAGAGGGAGAGAATGTAAGGAGACATTTAAAAAGACAAAGACAATTAAAAAAAAAAAAAGTAGCAGGAGGAGAGGACAGAGACCCTGTGGGACTGTGGGAAAGCAGCAATCCAGGTGTATTGCTTTCTCAAATGGAGAGTAACAGTGGCAAACCAGGTGAGGTCATTTCAAAGCAGTAAACTTTGTAACAAACTCTTTCCGTAGAGTGTTTGTAAAGATTTGGTCACATTTGTGGCCAGGCATTGCAGAGATATGCTGATGTTCATGGCATAATTTTGACAACATTGTTATTCATTCTCCACTGAATGATCAACATCAGTGAAACACACTCAATTTATATTTATATACAGTAATAGTGCATTAGTGCCCGTCCACTTTTTTAGCGGCGTTGGTCCTAGAAGTATTTTTTCCCATTCATTTTTCCCATACGGATTTAGAAAAAAAGAAAGAAAAAAAAAATCATTATAAAAGCATTATAAACCATAAACCAACCAGCTATGAGGTGAATCACAACAACTCATATTTACTTGAAAGTACTCAAGTACTTGAAAATCAGACAAAAAGACAAGATTGTGTACTTTGATTGCTTCATTGACGGAAAGAACTACAATCCCATGAAGCACTTTTGGTATGACTTGCTTGCTGCGACTCTCTGATTGGTGGAATTGTCTGTACAGCATCATGGGAAATATAGTTTTTTTTACCAGGAATTCAGCTGTTAAACATGATTATTTAAAAAATTTGTTGAAATAATGTGAACAGATGGCTTCTACAAAAGCATATGCCATCGCTTAACCTCAGAGCTCAACAAGTCTTTGTTTTTTGAAGGTTTACATCATTACAAATCTATTTTCCAATGGAGAAAATGAATAAAGTTTATACTTCCAGAACCTGACTGTTGCACTCTATATCATTCATACCTTCATATTTGTTTTTTGTTTTTTTCTTTCAGACAAAGATATTGATATAAAATTATTACACAGTATGTCTTACATAGATTTTGATATAATCACTGTAAACATTAAAACAAGAAATTCATACATACAAGTACATCTGACCAACGATGAAAAAAGTGCTTTATAAAAGACAATGATAATAATTTCCTGTTTGTTTTAATTGTGTTGAGGCAAAAAAATCACAGTTTCAGGGCTGCTTCCTGACAACATATTTGGTTATCAGTTTGTTTTTGTTTTTTTAAATCAAGTTTGCTGAGTTAGTTGAGTTCTCTTCACCTCACACACATATACAGTTCACACAGAGTCCACCTTGACCTGATTGTTGTTGGTCATGAGTGGTGAGGGTTTGCTTTTGAGTCTTTCTTGGGCTTCATTTGAACTTTCCCCAAAGAAGATCCTCGCAGTACATACCGACACCACAATGCGCTTATACTCGCGGCGGAAGTTCTGGTTCAACACTCCATAGACGATTGCATTGAGGCAACTGTTAAAGTATGCCATGAAATAACTTGCCACAAAGAGCCATTCAGGTATTAAAGGAACCACGTGCTCTGGAGAAATGGCTACCGCCAGCCCGATGAAGTTTAATGGTGCCCAGCACACGGCAAAGAGCACGAAAACAACAAACATTGTGACGAAGTTTCGTACGTCATGAGGCGTGAGCTTGGGACGATTGTCAGGCTTGACCCGTCGCCGCACCTGTATGACCAGGACCCAAATTCGTAGGTAACAGTAGGTGACTATCATGATTGGAAGGATGAAATGGAAGAAGACGACAGCGATCGTGTACGCCGAGCTCGCCGACTGCTCGAACGTACAGGAATAAACCCGCGGGTCATACTGCAAGGAGCCCACAAACAAGTTGGGCACGATAGCGAGCACCGTCAAGGCCCAGATTAACAGTACATAGCAGACTGAGTTTTTGTCACTGTAGAGCTTGTCATACTTCAGGCTGTGGCATATATAGCAGTAGCGATTAATTGCAATTCCGGTGATGTTGAAAATGGAGCCGATTACACTGACGCCCATCAGGAAGCCGCTAATTTGGCAGTGCATGTATCCCAGGTTCCAGCCCTGGTGAAATATGGAGGTCAGGACCAGCGGATATGGGTATATGGCCACCACAAGGTCCGCCACCGCCAAACTCACCACAAAGATGTTACCTGAGGGACAGACAGAAAGAGAGAGATAAAGGTTAAGAGTCTATGACTGCATCCAAAAGCTTAGGCAGTTTCCTTGTTGCCCTTATTTTTGAAAAAATTAACAAGTTGAGTTAACTTAAAGGTGCCGTAGAACGTCTTTTTAAAAGATGTAATATAAGTCTAAGGTGTCCCCTGAATGTGTCTGTGAAGTTTCAGCTCAAAATACCCCATAGATTTTTTTAAATTAATTTTTTAACTGCCTATTTTGGGGCATCATTAAATATGAGGCGATTTAGGCTGCGGCCCCTTTAAATGCTCATGCTCCCCGCCCACGGAGTTCGTTCACACAGCTAATATAACCCTCAAAATGGATCTTTACAAAGTGTTCGTCATGCAGCATGTCTAATCGCGTAAGTATGGTATTTATTTGGATGTTTACATTTGATTCTGAATGAGTTTGATAGTACTCTGTGGCTAAAGCTAACATTACACACTGTTGGAGAGATTTATAAAGAATGAAGTTGTGTTTATGAATTATACAGACTGCAAGTGTTTAATAATGAAAATAGCAACAGCTCTCTTGTCTCCGTGAATACAGTAAGAAACGATGGTAACTTTAACCACATTTAACAGTACATTAGCAACATGCTAACGAAACATTTCGAAAGACAATTTACAAATATCACTAAAAATATCATGTTATCATGGATCATGTCAGTTATTATTGCTCCATCTGCCACTTTTCGCTGTTGTCCTTGCTTGCTTACCTAGTCTGATGATTCAGCTGTGCAGCTCTAGACGTTAATACTGGCTGCCCTTGTGTAATGCCTCGATCATGGGCTGGCATATGCAAATATTGGGGGCGTACACCCCGACTGTTATGTCACAGTCGGTGTTATGTTGAGATTCGCCTGTTCGTCGGAGGTCTTTTAAACAAATGAGATTTATATAAGGAGGAGGAAACAATGGTGTTTGAGACTCAATGTATGTCATTTCCATGTACTGAACTCTTGTTATTTAACTATGCCAACATAAATTCAATTTTTAATTCTAGGGCACCTTTAAAAGTTAACTTAAATCAACCAGCTACAAAGCATTTTTAAGATTTTCAACTTCAGTAGTTGTAGCTGTGCCAACTAATTTTTGAAAGTTATACTGGTTGTTCACCCAAACTAAGTTAAATCAACCTTTCTCTGTAAGTACATTAAAATATCAAGCGCTGGAAGTTAAATGAATAGTTCACCCAAAAATGAAAATGTTGTCATCATTTACTCACCCTCAAATTGTTCCATATCTGTATGAGTTTCTTTCTTCTGTTGAACACAAAATAAGATATTTTGAAGAATGTTGGTAACCAGACACGGTAACAGTCCATAGTAGGGAAATAAATACTATGGAAGTCAATGGCTACCATCAACTGTCTGGTTACCGACATTCTTCAAAATATCTTCAATATTCAACAGAATAAAGAAACTCATACAGTTTTGGAACAACTTGAGGGTGAGTAAATGATGACAGAATTTTCATTTTTAGTTGAACTATCCCTTTAAATCCCGTTATTCTAACAAATTCCCAAAAGAGCATGTCTTTCTTATCAGTGAATAGTTGAACACAGATTTTTTATCCTTTAATTCTAAAGCACAATTAATGTACTCATCCTCATAATTCCCCATATTTTGACCAAACACAGAAAAATGTAATTATTCAAGAGCATATTAGAGTAAAATAGAAGTTGGATTTAATAGCTGCATTTCCATTACCCTTCAAATTGCAAGTTGAAAATAAGCCCAATGGAAACACGTCAATTTCGCAATAACTTACATACGTACAGTACAGTCCAAAAGTTTGGAACCACTAAGATTTTTAATGTTTTTAAAAGAAGTTTCGTCTGCTCACCAAGGCTACATTTATTTAATTAAAAATACAGTAAAAACAGTAATATTGTGAAATATTATTACAATTTAAAATAACTGTTTTCTATTTGAATATATTTGACAAAGTAATTTATTCCTGTGATGCAAAGCTGAATTTTCAGCATCATTACTCCAGTCTTCAGTGTCACATGATCCTTCAGAAATCATTCTAATATGCTGATCTGCTGCTCAAGAAACATTTAATGTGTACAATTGTACAAAATATTTGTGTACAATATTTTTTTTCAGGATTATTTGATGAATAGAAAGTTCAAAAGAACAGTGTTTATCTGAAATCTAATCTTTTGTAACATTATAAATGTCTTTACTGCCACTTTTGATTGATTTAATGCATCGTTGCTGAATAAAAGTATTCATTTCTTTAATTTCTTTAAAAAAAAATAAAAATAAAAATTCTTACTGACCCCAAACTTTTGAACGGTAGTGTATAATGCTACAGAAGCTTTGTATTTCAGATAAATGCTGTTCTTTTGACCTTTCTATTCATCAAGGAATCCTGAAAAAAAAAGTACACAACTGTTTTCAACATTGAAAATAATCATAAATGTTTATTGAGCAGCAAATCAGCATATTAGAATGATTTCTGAAGGATCATGTGACACTGAAGACTGGAGTAACGATGCTGAAAATTCAGCTTTGCCATCACAGGAATAAATTACTTTGTCAAATATATTTAAATAGTACACAGTTATTTTAAATTGTAATAATATTTCACAATATTACTGTTTTTTACTGTATTTTTAATTAAATAAATGTAGCCTTGGTGAGCAGACGAAACTTCTTTTAAAAACATTAAAAATCTTAGTGGTTCCAAACTTTTGGACTGTACTGTATATCGCAAATAAGTTTTTACGCTCACATGAGATAGTTTTTCAGGTAATTCAAAAAAGAAATATTTTGCAAAACTACAAAGGAAACAATTTTTTTTTTTTCACATTTACAAACATTCACAAACAAATGCCACAATTTATCAAGACCTTGAAGCAGATAGGAGGAAGAAACACCCAGAGACACCTCATATGTGGCCACTCCCAAGTGTAAGGGGCTTTCCTTGCCATTAATACTTGGATAACATGCTTACATCTCCTTCGATTAAAAATAATGTCTAGTGCAGTGGCTGCAATATACTTAAACCTACTAACATCTGTTGCCATGATTTTTTTTAAATGACTTATCGCGACAGTAAAAAAATACATTTTAGTCCCATAACCTCAATTAATGGCAACAGTCATTTCGCAATTGTTTTATCGACATTTAGAAAATATTGCAAATGTTTTGTGCAAATCTGTAATGGAAACCGACTTTGCAGGCAGCATTTGTACATTAAGTTACTTCTCACACAGAAATGCGGGATATCATAGGCAGTGAATAATACATCTATGCTACCTTCAAAAATCGATCAGGACATGCTTTGTTGCCTGGCAGCATTTTTCAGCTTTCAGAAGCAGCCTACATGGTAACTTTTCATTTTTATCAAGTAAACGAAATGTGTACTAAGTCTTTCATTAGTTCAATAAACCTTTATTGCCCCATAAACATATGCATGAGCTGCACTCCAAACATTTGCCTCTATCAATCAACAGAATGTGTGCTCTATAAAGGAGCGTGCACATGTGTGTTTATAAATGTGAGAGTGAGCAGTTATTAATTAGTTTCCCCCATTGTGTGGATGGTTAGGCATGGCCTATAGCTGATGGCTACATTAGTAAAAGAACATGGGAGGTTATAATGAATGCACATCTCTAATTGCCGCCAGGCACAAGGAATTGACATTGTGTATAAAGCTGAAATAATTAACTAACATTGTAATCAAGAGGGAAACACTAAAGGCAGTTGCAGCTGAGTTGCACTCTGTATAGCTCTCTGAAGATTGTGTAAGAAAAACGCATGTGAATGGCAACACAGAGGCTTTTTGTCTTATAAATAAACTACAATCTGCATTTAGAAGGATTTACTGTTACTCCATCCTCGACAGTTAAAGAACTGGGTGTTATATTAGACAGCAACTTGTCCTTTGAAAATCAAATTTTATATGTTACAAAAACAGCCTTCTTCCACCTCAGAAACATTGCTAAGATATGGAATATGTTATCTATTTCTGATGCAGAAAAGTTAGTTCATGCTTTCATGACGTCTCGACTAGATTACTGTAATGCATTACTAGCTGGTTGTCCTGCTTCCTCAATAAATAAGCTACAATTAGTACAAAATGCAGCTGCTAGAGTTCTTAGCAGGTCAAGAAAATATGATCATATAACAGCAATTTTATCATCTCTACACTGGTTACCCATTAAGTTCTGTATCGATTATAAAGTATTGCTAAAGACCTATAAGGCTCTAAATGGTTTAGCTCCTGTGTACTTAACCGATCTTCTATCGCCCTACAATCCTTCACGCTCTTTAAGATCATAAAACTCTGGACTTCTGGTTGTACCTAGGATATCTAAGTCCACTAAAGGAGGGAGAGCGTTTTCACATTTGGCTCCGAAACTCTGGAATAGCCTTTCTGATAATGTTTGGGGCTCAGACTCGCTCTCCCAGTTTAAATCTAGATTAAAGACGCATCTCTTTAGCCAAGCATTCACATAATGCATCTCATCTTTGCTTAATGTTATGAACAGCAGCTACACTAATTATTCTCCATTTGCTTTTCTGTTTTACCTTGGGACACCCGTCCCGAGGTGACTAGAGTGGACATCAGCTTCAGTTTGGATCCAGCCTCTTAAGAAGACCTCAGATGACCAACACCTATGAAGAGACAGCGCCAACTCCTGCGAGGACCAGGATCAACATGCACATTGCCAAATTTCTATATATCTTAATTATTGTTAATATGTCATTCATTTTCCAGGAGCTCACTGCTTCTACCTTCAGTTAAACTGCTAACAGTGATTGTAAATTAATTGCCTAAATTATTACATTATTTGCTAACTGCATTCTTTAAATTGTAATGTTGACATGCATTCTCTGTAAAGCTGCTTTGAAATGATATGTATCGTGAAAAGCGCTATACAAATAAATGTGAATTGAATACCATATATCTAGACTTATTAAATTAAAGTAGCACTGAATTTAATTCACAAAAAGGAAAGAAAAGGCACAAAAAGAGAACTCTTTAATATCCTTTATTCCCCTAGACAACAATGAAACTATTTGGAAAGCAGATTTTTCTGCTGAGCTAAAGACACGGATAGTCTCACATAAGGGATCAGTTTAACAAGATGCCAAAGTCTGCAATGAACAATCTGGACAATCTAATATTCTTTTCTTTTTGTTTGACAACAGTTGTCTCCTTTGTGTCTATATCCTAAATCAGGGGTTATGAAACTGGGGTTGCCACAAGAGGGTGCAATGCAGTTCACAGAAGAACAGAAAAGTTTCTACTTAAAAACATCTGAGAATATCTATCATGTCTCTTAGACTTCTTAAACTCTCATTAGGGTAACGTCACTAGAGAGCATATCATCTTTAAGGTAGATTTGCAGTGAAAAGGTCTTATTTGCCTTTAAGACAAACTCTTGTAAATCAGGATGTTGATAAGTCATTGAGAAATGGGCACATGAACCCGTCCTTGTGTGTCAGCTGTCTCGCAGCCCCCTCGCAATGTCAGCACGTGTCAGTAGTGTTGTCAAAGTGTAGAACAGAAGCACTAATTTACGAGTAGTGGCAGTCCGTCTTGACGATTATCTCACAGTGGCCGAAAGCAAAGCTGTCACTCAAACATCCCCTTGAGCACACCGTTGACATGCCATCCACATAGGGGCACATACACACAAACTTTCTCACCATTTGCACAAATATCATCTGTGCTTTTCAGGCAAATAACCTTGGCTGTTCTTAAATACCAGAAGTCATTTCTCAGAGCATCCTCCTTGGACGCAGACCATGTCGGAGACACCATGTGACATATAGAGGCTCCGCCTCCATTTATTCTACTTACATTTTAATGTAAAGCTTAAAGGGATAGTTCACTCATCAAAGTTGTCATTTACTCTCCCTCGTGTCATTCTAAGCTTCAAGATCATAAAGGAAGATATTTTAACTTTTTTCTGTTATTAATACACTGAAGTTCAATGGGGTCCAGTGCTGTTTTGTACCCCAATGACTAATTATATGGACAAAAATCCACATAGAATTATTGGAAAAAACGCGCCTGTGGTAACGTTTCTATAAAATGTTGCTAGCAAATTGAATGTCCTGTGAGTGGTGTTTTAAAGTGTGTAAAATTTTTCCCAAAACAAATCTGAATCTGGCAACGTTTTATTAGTGGTTATCGAGGAAGTTCGTAAATTAAATGTCTGATGAGTTGTGCTAAAACTAAAGGATAATGCTCAATCACATTTGCAAACAACGTACCACATAAACCAATCCCTACCCTAACCTATAGTGTAAACCAGGGATGGGCAACTTCAGTCCTGGAGGGCCACTGCCCAGCAGAGATTAGCTCCAACCCTAATCAATCACACCTGAACCAGCTAATCAAGGTCTTCAGGATTAGTAGAAAGCTATAGGCAAGTGAGTTTTTATCGGGGATAAGCAGCTAAACTCTGCAGGACAGTGGCCCTTCAGGACAGATGTTGCCCATCCCTGGTGTAAACAAAAGCATGCATTAGATTAAAACACATTTGCTGAAACAACCATGTCATTTTAGCCTTTGAGCTCTGTTATTATGACTTGTGTTTCATGGGACTCGTACCTGAGCGCTCAGCATCACAAGTGAGTGCTGTACCAGGTAAGCTACCGAGCAAGTTTACTACCTCAGAAAAGCCATACAGCTGGTTATGTAATGCAAACATCCAAATGTATTAATTTAAAAATCATGCACTATGGTAAAAGGTCATAACATAGTATTGTGTTAGGAATCATAATTCATGCAAAAAAGAATAAAGGTTGGTGGTGTTTTAGTGCCACTAGTGGTCATTTAAGTTCGAAACTGCGTTGTTTGTAGGTACACTCTAAAAAAAAAATGGTGCTATAGTACTAAAAGTGGTTCTTTGGCTCATAATCATAAGGGAACCACTTTAAGTGCTGTATTGCACTAAATCTTCAGTGGTTCTTAAGCAGTTCTTCGAGATGACTGAGGTGCTACAGTATATAGCACCACTACTGTATGAACCTGTTAAGCCCCTGTATGGTTCTTCAGTGGTTCTTTGGGGTGGTTAAGGTGCTAAATAGCACTACTGTCCCATATAAAGAACCTGTTAAGCCCCTTTAAAGGTTCTTTACGATCCAAAGAACAACTGTTGGTGCTGTTTAGCACCATTTTTGTTGAAGAAATAAAATGCGATATGACACCTCTTATGGGTTCAACATAGCACCATTTGACAAAGGTGCTGTAGAGCACCTTTAAACATAGACTATTTTTAGCCTTTTTTTTTAGAGTCTATGTTTTGGCAATAATGTAGGTAGAGGGACTTTTTCTCAAAAGGCCTATGTTGACAAAAACTGTTGAAACACTTAAACAAATCTTCTTTTGTGTTCCACAGAAGAAAGAACATTCTACAGGTTTGGAACAACATGAGAGAGAGTAAATTATGAATTTTCATTTTGAGGTGAACTATCCCATTAGTGATCTCCTATCTGAATCTAAACATATAGTAGCCTACACTTACCCATGAAGACATTCAAATGTTCACAAAACAAGTTTGTTTTGAATCTCCCAGCAGTCACGGGTTGTCCAGACTCAATACCTTGTATGGAGCCATTATAGGTTAAGTCTTGATGCACACTGACAGCAGAGGTTACTTGGGTTGTCTCCATGACAACTTCAGTGGTGCACTCAGCTTATTTGTGACTAAGAGGGGTAGATGAAGGAGGCTATGCAGCCTTCATTCTTACAGACGGAAGGAGGAATGGAAGAAATCAAAGAACTGTCCTTGACAAAGTCAAACTGTCAAGTCCCAAGGGAATGTAATGCCATCAGCCTGGCTTTGCTTCCATTCTGCAAGTTTGGGTTATCAGAGCTTAAGGTGTCACTCAAACCACTTTATTTAGCTTACAAGGAGATAGGACTCTGGCTCATGGAAGACATTCCTCATTTTCCCCATTACTTGTTCCATTTGGGTCCCAAATTCTGAAATGTTTTCCCTTGTGGGATTTCAGGATGTGAGAATTACCCAGACTGACAAGTGACAGAAGCATATTAGCAGAAAGATATGATACTCAGTACTTTTAATGAGTCTGTGACTGCCCTTAAACAAACTGCCCCTGGCATTCCCTCTAACCCCTAAACACTTTGTAATCTTCCAGCATTGGTGAATCACATTAGCATGCGCATATCATCTTCTCTTTACTTCTTTACTACTGTCTTCCATCTAATGTATGTAAAGGTCATTCACATGTTAAAAGTCAAGTGTGCTTCAGGCATGGCCCAAGACGTCAGGTGCGGCCAATATCCTTGCAAAGGCATCATCTTAATTAGAGCAGAATGCCTAGGGTCAGCCCTCAAATAGGAGATAGGTCAACAGGTCACCATATCGACAAGGTCAAAACATGTGGCAGCTTCCTTCCAGCAGGTCATTATGCATAACCTTCAGGATAATGCATGTTAATGTATGTTAAATGTCTCACGGATATGACTACATTTCAATATGTCAAGGCAATGCCATTTTTTACGGATGCATTAACTGAGGATGACAGCACTGTAATTGCCTGCATACATTACATTTACATTGGACTACTTCACAATTAAGATTCTGAATACTGTTTACTGTAGAAATACATTATTATGAATGTCACTCTACTTTACATATAAACAATGTTCTTGATCGCTTCTTGAGCTGCTGAAATGGGAAAAAATTTTAAACTGATTGGGTGAACATTTTTTTAATGGATTCAGCGATATATGTACATTTTAGGGATACCAGCATGACTGAATCTAATTCAACAAACCAATGGTTCTTAAATGTCTGCATTCTTCCACTGATGCGGACACCATAATAAAATACTATACGTGACACACATTTTAGAACAGGGGTATCCAATCCTTCTCCTGGAAGTTCCTAGTAATTCTAAGCTTTGTCCGAAATTGCCTCCTATACCCTTAAATAGGGCACTATTTGAGGGGACAGCCATTTGTAGTGGTGTCCGAAACCATATTGGACATTATCAAGTGCACTCGTTCAATCCCACAATGCACCACAATAATGAGTGTACAACCGATGTACGCTCAACAGCTAGAGAACGGCTGGATTTTTTTTAATCAAAAATAATAAAAGCTGTAATATTGCAAAATTTTATTACAATTATAATGATCCTTCAGAAATCAGTCCAATAAGCTATGTTGCTCTAGAAACAATTCTTAGTACTATAAATATAGAAAATGGTTGTGCTGTTAAATATTTTTGTGGAAAACGTGATACTTTTTATTTCAGGATTCACTTCTGCTGTCTAAAATCTGAAATCACCTCGTACTGTAATGAACAGAAAAGGTGCAAAAAAAATAAAAACAACCATTAATGGAATCAGTAACTGGAATTATTAAAGTGGAATCAGAATCTAGTAGTTAGTTCGCGGACAAGCTACGCAATATCGCGTTCATAATCGAAGCCGATTCATCTGCAATTATGAACGCGATATTGCGTAGCTTGTCCGCGAACTACGGCTCTGTATATTAAGTGCCGCTCCATTTGAAAGCAGGTGATGGACATTTACCGCTAATCACAGAACCGGCTTTACTGATGAGACACGCATGACAATCTCATGCGATTAATCGTGCAGCCCTATCAGAATCATTATGAAATTCCTTATGATTCACTATTCAGTTAGATGTTAATTTTGCATGAATCACTATCTGTCTTTTGGATGGTCCTCATGCTACAAGCTTTAAGTAACTTTGCAGTTCTCTGCATGTCATGGCACCGAATGGCACCTTAAATGGGTCTGTGAATGAGAGAGATCTCTTAAAGGATTCATTAACGTTTTATTATTTTATAATGTTCTCTGAGGTCCAATTATCATGTTATCAAGATTTTTACATAAAAAAATCTATTTAGAAGTAATAAGTTCTTTTCTATCCTGTTTTTGACCCTCACTTTCAAACACTCCATTTTGTTGGGCATGTCACATGAAAGACTTGGAAGTAAATGGCCACTGCTATGATTGGGTATCAGTTTTGCATATTAAAATAATTTTCAACATCCCCACCACTAGGGCAGTGCAAAGAATGTTTTTCCACAACTTGGCACTTCAAAGCGTCTTGTAATTCTCAGAGGCATTGTTTTGTTGCTTGATTAATCCTGTTTATCTCACAGTTACTATTACATGACATGTGTGAATTGGTGGGCGGGGCTAAAGAGGCAATGATGTTGAAATTAGGGATTGATCTTCTTCTGCAGAGATGCTCTTTCGTTGCACTATGATGTAATGTGACAAAAAACAAAACGAGTTGTTTTCTGAGCTTGTTTGCAATAAAAGCTATTTTTGGACTAACAATTTCTTGAGTTCTTAAACTTATGTTAAAATATGTCAAAAGATCAAAGAAAATTTTATTTCTTAATTCATGACCCCTTTAACATAAGATTAATGCTACAGTAAAAAAATGAATGGCAGTGACTCTGTGAGTGGAAAACAGCAAGTGGGTGGCTTTGAAATCTAACATTCATAATGACTCCAGTACAGTCAATAAAATGAAAACCTTTAGGTATTCAGCTAATTATCAACCAATTACCCTCTCTTTTCAGCACCCAGTTGGCTATTGTCCCTTAATGTGTCTTTCTGAGACAAAAATAGGACAGGGAACCTGTGACAGAAATAGCCTCTAGTTTTTTTCCAAGCTGATTACGGTGTCAGCAGAAGCCCTTTCACCTATGCAGTCTACCATAGCAGGAAGCCAGCATGAAATTATTTGATTTGGGCTGATATTGATATCATGTTTATAAACGAGAAAGGCAGTCAGACAGTAATGATGAGCCTCAATTTCTCCCCAGTGCTCTGTATACATTGATGATGGGCAATTTGAGTATGTCTGAAAACAAAAGAAGCACTTTGAGGGCTCTATGGATATCAGTAACAGTGCTGCACCTTAGAAGTACATATACACAGGCTGAAGAGAGGAAAAGTAGAAGTATGAAGGGACACTGAATTGTATTTATGCATCTGAATGGAAATAGCTCTCTTTTACTGTCATGATTCCCCCAAGGGCACACAGACAAAGCAAGGTCAAATAGTTTTCAGTCATTGGGTTTAGTGCAGCAGTCAGAGGCAACAAGGTGTTACACTGAGGACTGTGAGCACAGTAATCTGTCTGATTAACTCCCTTCAGTAAACAGCATTGAAATTCAAAACCACCAACCCCTCCAACCATGATGCCATGCTGCTAGCGTGGAGTTAAACTGAGGGACAAGGGCACACAGAGACACATTAACACATTAGCGTCTACACACATGCGGCATGAAACTGAAGATGCCAGAAGCTTTGTGGCCATATTTAGAATCAGAATTACCTAAACACTGTTAAAGATTATATGACATTATGTGTGAAGGATGACTTTACAACATGCTGCATATGACACACGCAATTTATTAGCCCACAACAGTAGTGAGGTGAAGGTGAAGTGAATGGTGTCTTCTAAACGATGTCTTCATAGACGTCTTCGCTCCTTAGTTGAATTAAGATATTATAATGTATTATATATTATAATGTATATATATATATATATATATATATATATATATATATATATATATATATATATATATATATATATGCTCCTTTATTTTTCAAAGTGCTTCTCTCTCTCTCTCTATTATATATATATATATATATATATATATATATATATATATATATATATATAGATAGATATAGATAGATATAGATAGATAGATAGATAGATAGATAGATAGATAGATAGATAGATATTTGTAACAATGTAAGAGTCTTTACTGTAATTTGTTTTTATCAACTAAATGCATCCATGCTCAATAAAAGTATTAATTTATTTAAAAAATAATAATAATAATAATATTACGGACTCCAAACTTTTAAATGGTAGTGTACATATGTACAAATCTTACATTATCATTTGAAATAAAAAATAATTTTAATGGTTTTAAAAGCATTTTAAATATGCTATTCTACATTAAATAGGGTCCTGAGGTTGTATTACAGAAAATTTCTATTGTAATTCTTGATTTCTTGAAATGAAAAAGTTTTTAAGAGTAACATGTCGCATGCTCTGCTGTATGCTATGCCCAAGCTAATAGATGTGTTCGGATCAGGTCAAGATAAACCTTTTTAGAGCATATTGTACCTCTTTTTATACTGCTCCTTTCTGGGTTAAGTTAAAAAAAGTGCAGCTTATATAAGCTTCAGACAATGATTGTATGAGAATTATTTTGAAAAAAAAAAAAAAACAAAAAAAAAACAGTGCAAGTAATCTATGTTGTATGTCAAGAGTAACAACTTTTATGGCTTTAATGAGAAACTTGATGTATAAATTTATTTGTCAGCCGGATAATTATTATTATTATGCTGTTGTCAAACCCTAGGGAAAGTGTGGTCCGATACCAGTCACCTATTGGTATAACCATCTTTTTTGTGTATTCTATTTTTTTCTTTTGTGTTGTTTGTTGTATGTTTCTTTTCTAATGGACCTTCAGCCTAGAAATAAAGATGAAAAAAAAAAAAAAAAAACATGTAAGTGAAATTACCATGGTTACTAAACAGAGAGGATAGGTTTCTGAGTTGGAATGTTTCTGTAAACCAGCCCCTGTGGTAACATAACATGCTGCAAAACATTAAAAGCTTCAAATTCTAGCACTTCCATGACTAATTGTATAAATCACAGTAAAAGACATCCTCAGAGTGGCCCATTAAAGGTGCATTGGAGGACCAGCATAGGTGACATAGCTAACTGCCTAGAGCAGCGTAGGGCTCTTTCAGATACTTTTTCTCATCTTTCGCACATTCAAGGCAGTTTCACTAGATTGCAGCCACTACTCTCATTTTTTGAGTAGCTTATGATGCTTTTTTCAGATGCAGCTCCCTGTGCGTTACCTCCCTCCCTGCTGCCAGAGCCCCCTTCCACCTCTGTCCACAAGTGTCCTCATCTGCTAGAAGCCAAACATGGACACTGATTCATAGAAATGCAGCAATTCACTCAACTCACGATTCAATACTATTCTTGATACTGGTTTCACGATTCGATTTTCTCACGATTTTTTTTTTTAACAAAATGAGATTTAAATGAGAAATTGTCTTTTTATTATTTCTCAGACAAAATGCTGCATATTTCTTTATGAATTTGAAATATAACAAAACTAAATTGAAATTTTAAAACCGACCCTAAATCAAATAAATAAATAAATAAATAATACAAATAAAAGAAATCTCTTCATATGCCAGACGAACAAGATGTTTATTTGCTCTAGCCACTAAAAATCTGTAGCCATTTAAAATTAGAGGCAACCACTGCATTTTAATCACAATCCCAACAAAGATGCATGTGCAGTTTTTAATTTAAATTAGATTGTATACTTTTTAACATTTGAAGAAAAAAAAAACGTTCAGAATTTAGCTTTGTGAAATTATGCTAAATAAAACTTCATAACAGCAGACGGGCTGCATGAGAATGCAAATTCACTGTCTTGACAGCAGGTGGCGCTTATGGGACAGCGGCAATACAGTGCTTCCATGGTTACTGCTGTAAACAAACCAGCGCTGTGCACTAAAACAAAGAATATACACTAACAAGAAACGACAGTCAACAGAACGTTCCATTGAAACACCGGCGCCCAGCAGCAGCCCTGCGTTTCCGCCATTTTGTGGTGAAAGTGAGTCGGCAGTCCACTAGTTTCTATGGCAATATCAGCTGCTTTGTTAAAAAAAAAAAACGTACATTGTCGCTGAAATCCAACCTGAATGATGACAACACAGAATAAAATATTATCACTAGTGATCATCAAATACTTTTAACGGTTTATTTTACACACTTTGGGCCCTATAATACACCCGGCGCAATGCGATGCAAGGCGCAGCGCAAGTGTGTTTGCTAGTTTGCGTCCGGCGCCGTTCGCGTTTTCCCGTTCAGCGCCACGTCCTTAAATTAGTAAATGCATTTGCGCCAGTTAGTGCGCCCACGGGTGTGCTGGTCTAAAAAAGAGGTGTGTTCAGGCGCATTGCCGGCGCATTGCTATTTTAAGGAGCTGAAAATAGACTGCGCCATAGACTAACTCAAACCTGGTCTAAAGTCTAAAGTCAATGGCGCAATATTTTTTTGTTAGAGCGCGTTGGTAGAAACTGCACCTCTGGGCGCGTCCACAGTGCACGTTGACTTTGTTTATTACGCACAGGGATGCGCATCACACAAACATGCCAAATATTAAAAACAAAAGGATTACAGTGTAAAAGAATATTATTGTGTAGGCTACATAAATATAAAAATGTAACTTCGTTTAACTTCTAACCAAACGTTTAACTTCACGCACGAGCAGATCGGTTTCTTCGCTTGAAAAGCGTTCAGCTTTTACACCAACAAATTCCGCCATGTAAATAGCAATCCGCCATGGCGCGAGCGCATCTCGCTCTTAAAGGGAATGGGAGATGACACTCTGATTGGTTTATTGAACGTTACGCCCATTACTCATTAAGAGAATAGGGACAACCCATTTCAAAAATGCGCCCCGGCGCACGGACCGTTTTTCCGTCGTTAAAATAGCAAAAGTGGATTTGGACACGCCCTGAGTGCACCTGCGCCGTGCGGTTTACACTTTGCGTTTAGATCGTTAAAATAGGGCCCTTTGTGTTTAAGTCTTCCACTTTTTTCACAACACCTTTGCTCTCTAGAAACCCAGTCAGTTTGGGTTAAAATTCTTTAAAAGGCTTATAAACACTGAATTAATACCAACATATGAAATTAAATTAAGGACATGCATCAGAAAATTTGAGAATGTTGGACAATAAATGAATATAACAGATTGATTTTGCAGTGTTGTCTAATGTCTGTTAAAACAAAAGTGTCCAAAAGTGAGAATTAAGCGATAACGGACACAGCAACGCATCATGTATTTTATGATCGTTATGTTTGTAGCATGATCCATTAAAACGTACAATATAATTTAAATTCAGACCTAGATATTATTACTATTACTCCACTAGGTCTGAAATATATTGTTCGCTGCAAACATGATGATCTTAAATGTATTAATTAACTACTAATAAATGTGTAAAGTTGCATAAAATGGAAATACTCAATAACTACGTTACCTCAGATGGAGGATTAGTTGGATTCCACAACTGGTAAAATAAAACATATATAAGACAATACAACATTTACTGTAGGAGCCATACAATTTACTGGTGACTTAATTTAAAAAACTGTTCTATTGCGCTTCTGATTTGGCTGTGAAATTCGCAAATTTTGGGTGCGTAAGATGTGAAGGATTCTACGGTCCATTTAGTATGGTCCGGCTGCGCTACTGGAGCGCCATCCCGTGGCTGTTAGCAAAAAAGTATCAAATTGTCACCTCTTGGGTTCTAAGCTCTTTGACTAAAACCAAAGTCCCTTAAGACAAATCATTTCACTCAGCATCCATCTTTGAAACGCCCCTCGGGCATGCAAGTGCATTTGAATAGGGAAACATCAAATTCTCCAAAGCTGTACAGATATACATTAATATAAACCCCCACCTCAAAATGTATCATGATTCATTTAGCATCTCAAGTAACTTGAATTGTCACGTTTTAATCTACTTTTTAACCAGTTCCATATATCGTTACATCCCTACTGATTCATGTTTTTAGCACAGGTAATCAAGTCAGTGAAATGCAATCACTTTGTTAGGGTTAGAGTTTAAAAAATCTATTTAATTTATTTTCAGTATTTCAATATTTAAAGACCCCCTGTTGTGAAAATCAAGTTTTTAATGTTGTTTTATGTCTATGTAGTGTTTTTAATATGCTTTAAGACAAACCATGTGCAAATTCATATGTCAGCACCATTGCTGAGTATTTTATGTTTGATACTGCAGTAAACCAAAGACAGTCTAAAACCCGCGGTTTGAAATCGTGGGTGTTTGTGACGTCACAGAGTACCTTGTAACCAACCACAACAACGTGCCAGCAGGCTTTAGCATATCATTAACTATGACTGCTCTGAAGCAGGAAAGTCTCGAGAGAAGCCAGGTTATCCCGGTATATTCTGTTGATATGAATAATTGTGCAGATTTAGCAATATAGCGAGTCTATAAAGATGTTATGATTAACTATATGCCTTTCTCCACTGACGTTCTGAGTTGTTCAAAGCGTTTGTAAGGATACTGATTGTTAGAAGGCAGCTGTCTGACTCTGAGATGAAGAACGGGAATGATCTGTGTAACATTAGCAACACATTATTAGCTGTTTGATAACGTAGTCAAGCAAAAGGTTAATCATATTAATTCATATTAATTAATGACAGAACCGTCGCAAGGGCTGTGCCAAGTGTGCGAGTGCATAGGAGCTGGCGCCAAAGTAAAGTGACAGCTGACTTGAAGTAAAGCCAATAAAGTTAATGTTTTTGTCCTTCTAAGTATTTTAATACTATAAAACATAGCCAAAACAATATTGCGCTGAGCGTGTGACCGCAATTCATGTGCATATTCAGTCACTATGGCATCGCAAGTCAAGTTCTGCTATTCAGTACATTCTAAATTCTGATTTTGGCCGCCTCTGGAATGGATCAAACCATAGATATTAGCCTACCTGATAAGTAAATACGCTGGAAATCCGCGTTCATTCAAGGATGTGCATTTATTTCATGTACGGAGAAGGCACTGGCGCCTGCAGAATTTCATCTGAATGTTTTTTAAAACTCCAAAAAGCAATGAAATTGTCAAACATCCATTTAATGCATGTTCACAGAGGAAAACGGCTGCTTGTTCTTTCGATGCTGTCTGTTTTACTGAGAAATCGCTTCAGGTGATTCAGTGAGAGAGCAGTCCAAAGAAATGCAAGTGGATTCAAACCGTTTTGCAAAGGCGTTTTACCAATTCGTAATTTAAAACACAATTTAAGAGTCAGAAAATATGAGAAGTTCAGTTGCACAGCTGTTAAACTGAATATACAAAGCGAAGGCAAGCTTTTTTCTTAAATATCCACAACACAAACAACAAATTGCTTGTCACTATAGCAACAGTATACTCTCTCCGAGCCTGCGCGAGCGAGTGGATGCGGGGCTAATTTGCATATTCATTCATTACCCGTGTATATTAAATGAGGCAAGGGTGTAGAGTTAATAAATAAAAGTTTAATTAAATTAATATTTATTATTATTATTATTATTATAGAATTAAATTAATTTAAGTTAATAAAAAAAGTTTAAAACAAGCAGTTTTGGAATAATTACAGCAACATTTTCCAAATATCTATCATACTGTGTTCAGCAGCATGGGCTCTTTGATTTAAAAAGTATGGGAACCACTGCTACACTGTAAAACCCCATCAGTACTACTAACTTATAAAGATTGAGTACCCTGCAATTAAAGTCTGTTAAATCATTGATGACTTAAAACAATTACATTTTCTGAACGTTTAGTTTTTTTGTGTAGCTCAACATTTTTTAGTAAACCCTAATACTTAAATTATTATTTTCAAGTTTACTGAGCGATAAAAAGTCACGTCATCCATGTCACATCGTTGCCGATGTTACCAATGTAACTGACGTTATCAGAAGAGTCCATTCAACATTAAACTGAGTTGCAGCAGATTTCAAGTTCCCAGTATGCTTTGCATCACACTCTGTAAGGGAGAAAAAAAATTGAAATTGAATGCTATTTTGTGTGTTTTTTCACTAAATTAATACAGGGAAAGATGTGTTATTGTTTAATGTTCTGTTATTTTGGTATTTAAAGATATTTCTGTGATGCTGAAGTTTTGTAGGGTTACCATCGTGGTGAAGAGAAGTGCCTGAGAACATCAAGGCTATATTTACTGCATGTTGATTAACTGTTCATGCAAGTAAATAGTGATTGTCTCTTTGATGGTTACATTAGCGCATGCTGGTGCGCTGTTGCTAACTAACACTCAACCGTAAAGATTAGGTGTTAGTTTATTCAATATTTCAGTTAAATTGTAATTACCGAATTTGTGTAGTATAAAATAATATTTTTTAGGTTCTACTAAAATAATCTTTGAGTTGTTTACTTAAATGTTTTGAGTATTCTGAACTGTTTTACAACCACTGCATCAAAACAACTGAAAAATATGAAACACTACATCAAAAGATTTGAGTTACTTAAATTGTTTGAGGTATTCGGTGTCTACAATAATTTTGAGTACTCTGAACTTATCGGGCTTTACAGTGTATATAAAAAGACAGTTCAAGGATGCTATCAAGCATTTAAAATTTTAAAAAGACCAGAACAATTCATATCATCTCTGCTCAGTCATGTCCTTATCTTCTCTCTTTTTGTCTCCTGGCATTGCTTGCCTGCTTGAATTAAGGACAGCAAAGATTGCTGGGGTGAACATATTTCTTCATGACGCATGCTCAGACATCTCTCTCTCTTTTCGTTGCATAATTCTCCTTTTCCTGTCTCCATGCATATGATGAAACTCGTTTCTCATTCAAATGATACTGAAGTAGTCAATTAGCTGTTATACCTGGCTTGTTCACAACTCAAATGTGCTGTTCACAGCTCAAAAGTGTCCACCATTTGGACTATCCAATAAAACACTTATTCTTAATTTATGATCACAACCTCACGCCCACACGCTCTCATGGATCGTTTGCGGTCAGCGCGATACGACATCGTGTCACGGGTGTTATCCCGCAGATTGTGGACGGTGTGACGGTACCTGTCGTACAAGCTCAGCGTCTCCCTAGAGCAAACAGAGATGACAAAACACCACAGGTGGTGTCACACTCCGCGTCAGGCAAGTTCTGAGCAAAGTTGGCAAGACGCGAGCTGACAGATCCGTGCCACAGACTCTGAAACATACACATACACACATTCACACAAACACAGAAAGAGAGGTGGAGACAATGAAATACACATGGCACTACTGAGGCTTTAACCCTGTCAGATGTCAGGTTTGAGCCCAAGTCACCGAACACACACACACACACACACACACACACTCATATACTCCGGCAGTCCTCACACTGACAGTACTGTCAGTTCTACTTCTCGTCCACCCGAGTGTCAAGCATTAGGCTGTCCTATTCAAACAAGCATGTCCTCCAAGCGCAGTGACGTGTGGTGGTCTTCTGAAATGAGAAGACAAGGTTTGGTGTAAATTTGTGACATTTTAAGGGTTTTATGTGACACTGAAGATTGGAGTAATGACCACTGAAAATTCAACTTTGCCGTCACAGGAATAAATTGCATTTTTAAATATTTTACTTTTTTAAATTTTAATCAAGCATAGCAATAGTTCAGGCAGGTTACGTCAATCAAGCATGTATCAGCTGACTCTCTACCTATAGGAATACGACATCTATCACAGCATCCATATATAAGGTCCATCAATATTAGCAGCAGCTTTATCACGTTGCTCAGGAGCCAATTACCCTCCTCCATCCCCATTCCTCCTCTCAGCCAGCCAGGACTTGGCCTTCTGATTCCTCTTCGAATCAGACTAATTTCTTGAATTATGTTGTAATTATGCTTCATTAAATTATTAAACATTAATGATATCTTTAATACATTTATGTTGGCTCTGTTCTGTTTACCAAAGAGGGGTTATTGCTGCTCTCATCCATGCTAGGCTGCATGGATGTGCAAGGAGTTCTTGCCTACAACAGAACCATACCACCAGTCCAAACTGTATTCTAATTGTCAATCACCTTTGATGATAGTGGTCATGACAGAAATAACATTTTGATCAAATAAATGTAGCCTTGGTATAAGAGGCATAAAAAACATTTTGTAAAAAAAATAACACTTTACAATGAGGCCGCATTTGTTAATATTAGTTAATGCATTAGTTAACTTGAAATAACAATGAGCAATATATTTTTCATAGCACTTATTAATCTTTAACGTCAGTTAATAAAAATCTAATGTTAGTTCACAGTACATTAACAAATACAACTTTGGTTTTTAAAAATGTATTGGTAAGAAGTATTGTTACAACGAACTCAATGGATATATTCACCTCAGAGAAGAAGGTTTGTGGATTGTATTTTGAGTCACGTTTTTTTAAAATTCTTCTTTATGATGTTTTATTAACAAAATTCAGGAGGAGCAGGTGCAGATAATTAGACTAATTATCACAGGTGGAAAGCATTCAGCTAATCAACCAACGGAGGTATATATACTGCAGACTTACCTCCGTTCGATTGACAGTTTATCAGCATCCCTCCACCACCCCATCTCCTCACTTCTAAATCCTATCTCTCATAACCACATCCGGGGGGAGTACTCTGGGTTCGGGCCAAAATTCCGAGTTCAGCGCCCTCCCCCTGGACAGCAAGCCAAATACGCATTACTTTCTCTGTCTAATTATATGTATATGTGAACTTGTGAATGGCCTGGTTTGAAATCAGCTGTTTCTACATTTGTCCGCTTATGTCATACATGCCAGTTCGTAGGAAAACCAAAGCAGACCATACTGTTGCCTCCTCTTAACCTGATCCCTGTCCTTCATGAACTGACTGATTGTAGACTGCGTAGGTCCCTTACCTAAATCCAAATCCGGTCATCAATATATCTTAACCATCATGTGCACTGCGACTCGCTATCTACAAGCAATTCCTCTTTGCACGATAAGGGATAAAACAGTGGTGCAAGAGATAATTTGTTTCTGCTCTCTCTCTTTGGTTTACCTAGGGTTATTCAATCAGACCAGGGTTTCAATTTTACCTCAAAAAGTGTTTACACAGATGCTGAACGAATTGGGAGTTAAACATCAATTGGCGAGTGTGTATCACCTCGGTGCATTACAAAGATTTCATCAGACTCTTTAGTCTATGCTCAGAAAATTTTACACAGAAACTGGGTGGAAGATGTTCCATTGATTATGTCCACAATAAGAGAGAGTGTTCAGGAGACACTTCGATTCAGCCCTACAGAGTTTGTGTTTGGCCATACTGCGAGAGGCCTGCTTAGGTTACTGAGTGAACGGTTGCTTTCACAGACTTCATCACCTGTACATATACTTTAATGTCTTTATCAAGTCTGTCAGTTATCATTTACATTACATTTATGTAATGGCTGCACAGGATCAGGAGCAGCAATACAACTGTAAAGTAAAGAATGCTTTTAACATCTGACCCCTCCATATAACTCACGGACCACGGCTCCGGCCGGTCTAGGAGAAACTGTGACTTTGGCATCTTTGTTGCCCATCTGAAGCTAAACAGAAGACCCCATCACCAGGTCTGGGGACTTTAAAAGAGTCACCCCATGTGGGTTAATGGCCAGGTGGCCACAGGCACCAGCCAAACAGACTGCCACCAAAGACACACACAAACACGCAGGGAGATTGTATGTACATTTATCCTCAAAATATGACTGTGCCAAAGTGTACCCGTCATTGTATTTCAAGTTGCATGTATGTATCCCTAATATATAACTTTAGCTATTACTGTAGTTGTATTAGTTTTATTCTAAACGCTATAATTCAAGTATAAACTGTATCTCCCCTTTTATGTCTTTGCCATCTGACAAGTTTGGTCTCATTGTAAAGCTCTCTGAATGTCCTAATTGACAATGTATGTTACATTACTGTAAAATGCATTTTTCTATTTTTAATGGTACTTCGAAGAAAATGTACTTAGATCTGACACTTCATAAACCATGCAAATTAGGTCATAAATGGAGACAAAGAAAAAGTTTGCCCGCCAAAATTGCACCCTCACCATTGGCTGGCGTACCCAAGGAGGCGTTCTGGTTTGTTGTCCTTAAAGCACAATGACACGCGTCTCTTGGTCGCACAAGTTTTTCTTTTGTCAAGCCTTCTTCATCCTCCATCACCTAGGAGACGGACTCTCTCTCTCTCTTCTTTATTTTCCGGTTATCTTACTCTTAAGTTAAAACCTTGTTTGAAAATCCCGCCAAAGAGCACTTCCGCGGAAACGGACCAATCGCCAAACCACACGCACTGAAACTCTGACAGAAAGGCGAGTAACCACAGCATCTGAAGTTATGCAAGTAGCAGAACAATTTCTTTCCACGCGCTTTAGGCTCTGTGTAAACTGAGTTTCCTTGCTGGCACTCAAAGGTTTTAACTGATTGTAATTTGCCATTTCGTTGATCACCTCTGTTTTCTTGACTTTACTTTTGTTTTCTATATACGTGTATTATTTGTGTGTATTTAGCAGTATAGCCTCTGTATTCGTAGTTTCATATATTAAATACATTATATTCATGCTTGATTGTTTCTGCTGCTCATTCAGAAAACCAAGTAAAATATAATATTAAATATATATATTAATAATGTTATATTTAATATAATATTAAATATAAATGTAGCAAATTACAGGTATTTAATTAATTAGTTCAAATTATGGGTGAAATATATGTATATTTCACCCATAATTTGAACTAATTAATTAAATACCTGTAATTTGCTACATTTATATTTAATCATTCAGCATTTTATCTAAAGTGACTTTAAAGTGAGGAGAGCAATAGAAGCAATCAAGCCAACAATAGGGCAACAATACACAAGTGCTGTGACTAGTCCCTGTTAGTCTAGCACAGTACAGTTTTTTTTTTTTTCTTTTTTTTAATATATAGAATAGTAAGTGTTAGTATTAATGGGTCAAGTGTTTATGAAAAATATGCATCTTCAGCCATTTCTTGAAAATGGCTAAAGACTCAGCAGCTTGCGTTGAGTTAGGCATGTCATTGATGCAAGCAGCAATTGGCAACCAGTGAAATTTAATGAGGAGAGGTGTGACATGAGCTCTCTTCAACTCATTAAAGACCACTCTTGCCGCTGCAATCTGAATCAGTTGCAAGGTTTGATAGTGTATGCTGGAAGCCCTGCCAAGAAAGCATTACAACAGTCCAGTCTGGATAGAACAAGAGCTTGGACAAGGAGTTGTGTAGCATGCTCCGATAGGAAGGGCCTGACCCTACTAATGTTGTATAAAAAAAAAAAAAAGGTATGGAGGCGTGATTTTCAGCCTGGTGAGTCTGTACTGACCCTACTTCTGGCCCTACTTCTTGTGCCTGGAACAGCCTTACAAGCTAAATTTTCTTGTTGAGAGAATACGCAGTGATACTAATTACGTTGTTGGCACTCCTGATCGGCGACATACAGTAAGGGTAGAGTTTGTCATGTTGAAGGCATTCATCACTCGAAATGCAACTTCACATCCTCCTGTTATACCTGTGTCTGCAGCAGTTGAATGTCCTGAGGAGGACGGACTGTAGAGCATGGTTTTACAACCACAAAAGACTGCCTACTCTCCACCCACTGACCTAATGCATAATCATTATGGGAAGAGTGCTAGCCTGATGGGGTTTAAAATTTGTCTGCTGGAGACCCAAGTTTGGTTTGAGATCTAAAAATTCCCATACATGAACTAACCCATAGACCCTCCCCTCGAAGAAATCAGGAGAGAAGTGGTTGAAAGTGGACAAAAGAGACGGCTTAAAATACCAGGTGTAAAAGAGTATGCATTTCTACTTGTGATATGATCGACCAAAACACTTCTTAATACCAGGTGTACACAGGGCCTCAGACTACACCCTATTGTTGAAACCTAAAAGGAGAAAGTGTGAACTTCTATGATTACTTATTGTAAGCTGATTCATTTGTTTTGTCTTTTGATTATTTGAAGTTTACTAGTTTAATAACCTATTTGCCTATTTCTTTATTGAGGGGTTAGTAGGGAGGTAGGTGTCATTTTATTTTTGAATTGGACTTTTTCTCATGTTTATGTTAACTTGGAAATGTATTCTGCTGTACTTTTCCTTTTGTATAGTTATTTTGGTCAATTAGGAGTTAGAGTGATTATGTTTGTTTTGGCATTGCCCCCTTCTGAAATCTGAAACCCTCCTTTTCTTTTGTTTGTTTTTGTAAATAAACACCTTTCGTCTGTGAAGTTAAATGTGGTTGTTTGGGCTATTGTTGTAAAGCAATTTTGGGTATTTTCTCTGCTGTTGCACATTTCACCACCATCCATTTAGCTGTTGCGCTTCTACCCTAGCCTAATTTGGAATTCGTAACAGGAAGAAATAACATACCTGTACAGCCGCCACTATAAATGGTGTAATTGCATTCAACATTACTTTCTGGAATAGAAGCAGCCCACAGCTTCACTGAGTAACAATTACGAGAGCAGCAGGAAAATGTGTGCTATGATGAATAACAGACAAGCATATACAAAGTAATTGCTGACAGTAGAAGTAGAAGTCAGAAGCCTTGTACATATTTCTCATATTCATTGTTTGTTTGTGTGTGTGTGTGTGTGTGTGTGTGTGTGTGTGTGTGTGTGTGTGTGTGTGTGTGTGTGTGTGTGTGTGTGTGTGTGTGTGTGTGTGTGAACTGTTAGGCCGCGGGCTGAAGAGCTGAGCGTATTATGAGGGTCAGGAATAAAGCGCTTCTTCATTTCACCTCATCAGCTCTACAGAGAATACCGCACATGGGTCTATTCAGCACACACACACACACACACACACACACACACACACACACACACACACACACACACACACACACTACACACACACACACACACACATCTGATACTAATGAATCTAATGCACATGAGCCCATAGACATACACTTGCTTAGACAATTAGCATAAACTGACAATTTTATTGTTTTAAATAAAGGTGTATTACAAAAAAAAAATCTTAATCCGAAGATAAATGTATGCAATGTAATTGTATACATACTTTGTATATAGATGTTCACGTTCAGTGTCACAAATATGCTTGTATCTGACAATCTTTTATATTTCTTTACCAGATATTCAATTAGTCTCAGGTCCCACTTCATTATGTTATATAAATTCTCATATACTGTAGTATATATTATAAAAAAAATTATCTGTGTGTGTATAATATATATTATATGATATGTTTTGATATTATATATCCATTTTTTTTTATACAACATTTTTTTTTTTAAGCACATATAAATACATAGACAAATCATTTTATAATTTATAACACAAAGTGGTTAGAATCCACCAGGGTCATGGTTACTGGAATGCAACAAGGGTCACCATGAACAATATAGTGTCTGTTGCCCTTTTGTGCTCCTGAATTATAGTTATGATTTGGGTTGGAGAGGGTCCTATAAAAGCATTAAACACATTTATTAAGCATGAACAATAAGGAAGAAGCTTGTTTCCAGGGCATTCCATGTTATGAGTCTATGATTTCAGGACAATCAACCTTTAAGAGGTGCTCAGTGTCAGCAATTTCCACTCGGTGAGAGATTTTACGCAGCTCGCTTCAGGAAAAGTCACAGTAAATCATAACATGGGCAGTAAAACCCAGATGTGGATGGGGCTTAGAGGCTTTTCCAGCCTTTACATCACAAGTAAATGGCTTTTATTATGTTTAAAGTGTGTGTGAGCACATGTAATAAGATTTAAGGGATCACAGGACCTGTAAAAGACAGAAATACTTTCTCTTTCTCTTTTTCTTTCTCTCTTACACATACTATATTTTTGTGTATGTAAAGTATAACACAATAGTATGCATGTACTCTGAAACCAGAAAGAGAGCTGTCAGTCCCTTTATTCATAGTGGCAGTTACTTTAAAGGTGCCATCGAACGTTTTTTATAAGATGTAATATAAGTCTAAGGTGTACAGAAGAGGATTAGGGCCAAGCAATAATAAAAAAATAAAATAAAATAACAAGTTTTTTCTCGTAATTTAATGACTTTATTCTCAACATTTTATCTCGACTTTTTTCTCAAAGTTTAATGAGTTTTTTCTCATAATTAAACGAGTTTATTCTCAACATTTTATCTCGACTTTTTTCTCGAAATTTAACGAGTTTTTTCTCGAAATTTAACAACTTTAATCTCGAGATGGTTTTATTTTTTTATTATTGCTTGGCCCTAATCCTCTTCCGTAAAGGTGTCCCCTGAATGTGTCTGTGAATTTTCAGCTCAAATTACCCATTTTTTAAAATTATTTTTTGAGATATAATTAGAAATGCGCCGATTCATGCTGCGGCCCCTTTAAATCGCGCGCTCTCCACCTCTGGAGCTCGCGCTTGCCTTAAACAGAATAAACAAAGTTCACACAGCTAATATAACCCTCAAAATGGATCTTTACAAAGTGTTCGTCATGCAGCATGTCTAATCGCGTAAGTACAGTGTTTATTTGGATGTTTACATTTGATTCTGAATGAATTTGAGGCTGTGATCCGTGGCTAACGGCTAATGCTACACTGTTGGAGAGATTTATAAAGAATGAAGTTCTGTTTATGAATTATACAGATTGCAAGTGTTTAAAAATGAAAATAGCGACGGCTCTTGTCTCCGTGAATACAGTAAGAAACAATGGTAACTTTAACCACATTTAACAGTACATTAGCAACATGCTAACGAAACATTTAGAAAGACAATTTACAAATATTACTAAAAATATCATGATATCATGGATCATGTCAATTATTATTGCTCCATCTGCCATTTTTCGCTGTTGTCCTTGCTTGCTTACCTAGTCTGTTGATTCAGCTGTGCACAGATCCAGACGTTAATACTGGCTGCCCTTGTGTAATGCCTCGATCATGGGCTGGCATATGCAAATATTGGGGCATACACCCTGACTGTTACGTAACAGTTGGTGTTATGTTGAGATTCGCCTGTTCTTCAGAGGTCTTTTAAACAAATGAGATTTATATAAGAAGGAGGAAACAACGGAGTTTGAGACTCACTGTATGTCATTTCCATGTACTGAACTCTTGTTATTCAACTATGCCGAGGTAAATTCAATTTTCAATTCGATGGCATCGTTAACACCATACATTTGCCATTAGCTTCTATGAAATCACCATTAAAAGGCATATATCAGAAGAGACACGGTTCAGCTCTGGCATGATGCCCTATATAAGGCCTGGTCACCGTTTGTATGTGTCTGTGTGAGTGGTATGGGACCTGCAGATCACAGTTTCAGAAATGTTGCCTCCAGGCAAAGAAACTCAAGCTATTGCAGTCTTCACAACTGCTAGATCAGGCAGAGTGTTATAGGGAAAAAGGTTTGTAACTTTAGCTCTGTAATGTACTTATAACTTAAAGTAACAGTACTCTTAATTGTTGTTAAAATATATTAAAAAGTAAATATTTTCCAGACAATATTTTACACATTTTATACACTGAATTGGATTAGAGTATAAATGGGCATATTACAGGAAGGTCCCTCAGAAGGGGGATCACTGGAGGACCATGGTATCAACATTTATCTGAAAATCTTATCTTAATATCTTTAGACTTATACTGCAAGCTACTAAATAAATAAATAAATAAATAAATAAATTATTATATATATATATATATATATATATATATATATATATATATATATATATATATATATATATATATATATATATTCCAACACTGATCAGGTAAAGGTAGGGGAGAGCAGGGATAAAAGTACCATTTTTCACAAAAATTTAAAGATAATGTTACATTTTAAAAGATCATGTTTTAGACAGAGATATATTTTTGCTGTGGTCAATAACTCACAAGTGTGGTCTATCAATACCAGGTGGTATTTTGTACAAATGTAGAGCGGCTTCAGTATAATTTCACTTTGAACATAAATTGCACATTGTTACTTTCGACCCCGTCAGGTGGAAGGAAAGTAACACACAGGTGGGCCAAAAGTAACAGAACAATACAAGCTAGATTTTTTTGTGTTAGTCTTGTTTTTATTAAATATACCTGACTATGACCTTGTTAATATGTAACTGCAAACATGTTTTGTCCTTTATCTTTGCAAAAAAAATATTAAATTACATTTTCATTTTAAATTGAGAATTTCAGGTTCATTAAATGTTTTAAAAGTAACCTGACAGTACAAACTTGAAATGTTTAGACTATTTTTTTGGGCAATGTCAATTTATTTTATAAAACATTTTTGTAGTATGAACAACATGAAAATTAAATTAAAGTAGCATAATATAAATTGTCAACATAATGTAACAGTAGTCAAGTTTCCAATCCAGCTGTTTTTATGCATAAATTCAAAATATGCACAAAACATCTGAATGTAAACACTGCAAATTCATAGGTGGATGTAGAAAAGCTAAGGTATGGCTAAAAACTAAATGTGACTATGGTAAATGTAAACATATTGAGGGAATAAATGGTAACATACAGAAATCAGATGATGGAAGTGATCAGCAACAGATATGTCCAGAAAACATCATAAACATCTGGCTGAATCAGACCTCTGTCTGTATTTCTGTCCCTCGCTTTTGGCATATTCTGCTAGTATAATACAACATAAACATCTTTTAATAAATGCTGCAACACAGAGAAAGCCACCACATTAGCAGTGGGACAAAAGTTCAGGATGTGTTACAGTACTAGATAACCTGTAGACTGATCATTATTGTGATGTCATTATTTTATCATTATCATTATTGGCTGCTGGCCCTTTAATTGCTCGTGCTCTCCGCCCACGGAGCTCGCGCTTGCCTTTAACAGTGCATAAACAAAGTTTACACAGCTAATATAACCCTCAAAATGGATCTTTACAAAGTGTTCGTCATGCATACTGCATGCATGCGTCGGATTATGTGAGTATAGTATTTATTTGGCTGTTTACATTTGATTCTGAATGAATTTGAGGCTATGCTCCGTGGCTAACGGCTAATGCTACACTGTTGGAGAGATTTATAAAGAATGAAGTTGTGTTTATGAATTATACAGACTGCAAGTGTTTAATAATGAAAATAACGACAGTCTTGTCTCCGTAAATACAGTAAGAAACAATGGTAACTTTAACCACATTTAACAGTACATTAGCAACATGCTAACGAAACATTTAGAAAGACAGTTAACAAATATCACTAAAAATATCATGTAATCATGGATCATGTCAGTTATTATCGCTCCAGCTGCCATTTTTCGCTATTGTCCTTGCTTGCTTACCTAGTCTGATGATTCAGCTATGTATATCCAGACGTTACTGGCTGCCCTTGTCTAATGCCTTTCATAATGTTGGGAACATGGGCTGGCATATGCAAATATTGGGGGTGTACACCCCGACTGTTACGTAACAGTCGGTGTTATGTTGAGATTCGCCTGTTCTTCAGAGGTCTTTTAAACAAATGAGATTTATATAAGAAGGAGGAAACAATGGAGTTTGAGACTCACTGTATGTCATTTCCATGTACTGAACTCTTGTTATTCAACTATGCCGACGTAAATTCAATTTTTGAATCTAGGGCACCTTTAATGGGGTGATGTACTGAGACCTGGACCCCTGGACACCCCTGCCATATTTCAACAGAATCAGCACCAAAATATCAGAGATGTGAGGGTGGCCCGTAAAGTACATAGACAAACAAAACACACAATGACCTGGCAGTGAAATTTACACCTATGCAAGCACCAGTGAAACATTTATAAGGTTGTCTTTAATAAATACAGTATACCCCTTTTAAAATGGCTAATTAAAATAGACTTTTCATAGAAAAAAAATGCCAATTTTCCAATTTTTCCAGTCATCGTAAACAGGACTGACAAATTTCTTTGCTACTTTTCTACCACTACTGTAGTAGTGGACTGTATTGTAAAGGAAGCCAGGTTTAAGGTGCAGATACAATGAGATCTGTTGCAATGAACATGTTCTACTATGGTTCTATAACCTCCTCTACATTTCATGACTCAAGCAAACCCTTCAGGCTCATTTTGAAAAAGTCACCATTCAGGCAAATCTCAAGATTCAGTGACCCACTAGGAGTAGAACAGCAGCCATGCAGCAAAATGTCCTATAGCATGAAAATAGTTCCATTATGTGCACAATTTTATTCAGAGTAACCTTCACCTTTTCAGATGATATACAATGTATGCAGTGACTCAAAGGCCTTCTTGAACCTCCACACATGATTTCCGCTTAATACACAATGCCGTGTTTTGGACAATAGGTGAGATTTCAAGGCCCACTCAATGTTACTCTGTACAAAATACATTTGAGCTTAGACTCAAATGTATATTGACAGCGCTAACTAGGTGTTTTAAGTCACAAGTCCATGTTTGTTCTGAAATCCTTGTTTACACATGAAATTGAAATCATACCGAAACAAACCAAGCAAGACTTTTGTACTAAAGTTGGAAGGACCTTTGTGCTAAACGGTCTTCCTCTATATCATTATAAATAGCAAAAATGGTACAAAAAATTAAATTTTATGTACTGTCATATGGGAATCTCTACTCCTGGTACATTAGTTTGGGTTTTTTGAATGTTGAATTGTTAACCATGTTTTTAGAAATAACTTTCAAAACAATCCAAAGTCTCTCTCATATAGAAGTTTAAAGTATGAAATAAAGTCACACTGTGAGGTATAAATGTGCAATAACCAGAAACATAGTTGCAATTGCAAAATATATAGAAGCAATTTAAAGTTATATTTATTTTATTTTTTTATTGCTTTAAGAAGAATCAATGTTTCCAAAGCATAAGGATGTAAAACCATTACATTCTGATTATAGGTGAAAGACAAGTGTGCTAAAGAACATTTTCAAAATGATCTCGCATAAACTCTACACCTGCCATTTCATTTATTTCCCAATATCAGATTTCACAGAAATGTATATTTGCACTCTTCTTAATAGGATCATATCATTATTCATGCACAATGAAATGTTCCTTAATGTTTTGAGATAAAAGCTTGGGATTGTAAAACGTCCTCCTTAGTCCAAAAAAGACTATTTACTGAAACTGAGCTTCAAAAATGCAATAACTCATTCTGAACTTATTTGGCACAGATTGTTTTGTGAGATTTTCACAATGTAATGGAAGCTTTTCAAAGAGACTGTTACTGAAAAATGGGGGGATTAAAAACTCCTCAGCAAACTCACAGCAGGTTGTTCCCTCTCATATCAATGGCATTTGCTCAAATGGCACAGGACCTTGACATCCATAATTTGAAAACTGCCACCTTTCCTCACAGCCACTCAGATTTGGAAATGTTTTTGACCCATTCACTAGAGCCGTAAATGCTCTCAATCACTCTGAAGTTGAGGAAAAATTACAGTATACGTTATAACAACACTGTATGACTGATGACACCATCCAAACCATTCAACAGCTATATCCTAAGCCAAAAGACAGGGTAAAAGTCCCTATTTTATAAAAACAACTTCTGTACTATAATGAAATCTTGGCAATATATACTGTAAGTTGCTTGGGGAAAAAATGGTAATACTTTAGTTTAGGGTACAATTCTGGCACATATTAATGCCTTATTCCACATGACCTTATTCTACATTCCTAATCCCAATTCCTACCCAATATCTAAATGTAACAACTATAACTATTAATAAGCAGTAATTAGGAATTTATCGAGGCAAAAGTCGCAGTTAATAGTTAATTAATAGTGAGAATTGGACCCTAAAGTGTGACCGAAAAATGCTCATCAATGTAGAAAGATGCTTTTTAGTCAGGAGTATCTGCAGTTTTTTATAGCATCTACCAGAATCAATAGCATCTATCAGCATTCAAACTAGCTAAACCTTGACTCCACTAAAGCTACGGATTAACTTGTAATACACAGATGCATGAACCCAGGTGTCCCTCATGTCTTATATGAAAAATAAAGGGTCCATCGTATCATTATATGCAGAGAAAGGATGATTTCTCGCTTTCACTGTTTCACTCCTCCTCTTCATAAAACCAATTACCAAGCTTGTGCTTCAATTTGCAATTACTGGGCCACACAGATTTTTGACAAAGATTGGATTAATCCTATTTCTACCTGCTAGCTTGTCAAACGCACTCCATATAAGAAGCACTTTATAACAAACCACTTATATACTGTATCCTAAAAAGCCATTAGTATAGAGATCCAGAATTCAGGACAATTTCCTGTCATTAGAAAAACGTACCTGTGGGAACGTTTTCACGAGTCGTAAAATACGTACCAATACATACATATCACTGCAGTTTTGATGTGAAATGCCCACCGAGTGGTGCTAAAAGCGTGTTCATTTCTTTTGCCGGAACACCGCACTTTTATACCAATCACCGCAGTTCTGATTTGAAATTTGCACTCCATTGCATTTTAAAATAACGTACCACCAACACTAACCTACCCGATAGTGCTAACAAAAGCAAATGTGACATAAAAAGTATCCGTAATCGTGCTGTTTAAGCTCGTTTAGATCTTTCTTTGAGCTCTTTTACCATGACTCACCTTTCACAGGATTCATACCCAGGGGTTCCTCATCTTAAAGGGATAGTTCACCCAAAAATGAAAATTTGATGTTTATCTGCTTACCCCCAGGGCATCCAAGATGTAGATGACTTTGTTTCTTCAGTAGAACACAAATGATGATTTTTAATACATGTCAATGGCAACACAATCTATAAGAGTAAAAAAAAACATGCGCAGACAAATCCAAATTAAACCCTGCGGCTCGTGATGACACATTGATGTCCTAAGACACGAAAAGATCGGTTTGTGCGAGAAACCGAACAGTATTTATATCATTTTTTACCTCTAAAACGCCACTATGTCCAACTGCCCTGCGCATCCAGTTAGTGAGGTCTGAACGCGCTCTGACAACGGAAGTGATGTCTTGCACTCATTGAAGCAAAGCGCGAGAGATCACTTCCATCATCAGAATGCGTTTTCAGACCTCACCAACCGGATGCGCATGGCAGTTGGACATAGTAGTGTTTTAGAGGTAAAAAATTATATAAATACTGTTCGGTTTCTTGCACAAATTGATCGTTTCATGTCTTAGGACATCAATGTGTCATCACGAGCCGCAGGGTTTAATTTGGATTTGTCTGTGCATAGATTTTGTTACCATTAACATGCATTATACAGACTGCAAAGGTTGGAGTTAAAAATCATCATTTGTGTTCTACTGAAGAAACATCTTGGATGCCCTGGTGGTAAGCAGATAAACATCAAATTTTCATTTTTGGGTGAACTATCCCTTTAAGTACAATTCCGTATCATGTGAGCTACCGAGCAAGATTATTATGTCAGAAAAGCGAAATTGGAGCTGGTGCGATACAAAGTTCAAAATATGCTCATTTACAAGTCGTGCACTCTGGTAAAAAAGCGTTTTGAAGTCATAATATAATATTTTGCAAGGAGACGTGAAAACAAGTCTTCATTAATCCATAATCTGACCCCGTAATCTTAACTGTGTATCAAAACGATTATAAGTGCTTGCTGTTTTACTGCCTCTACCCTTCATTTCTGTTGGAAACTGCAGTGATATGTACGCAATGGTACGTATTTTGGCAACTTACATGAAAAGGTATATATGGTGTAATTGGAATTGGAAAAATAACATTGATTACACCTTGGTTAACTGCAAGTTGGTCAAACTAGTTCTTAAGGCACAGTCTCAATACAGTGACTAAGTTTATGGAACTTGAACTGGCATTCATATACTCACCTTATGTCTTCCTCTTACAAATCATCTTTTCTTTTCTTTTTTTCTGTAGTATGGCATATACTTTATCAAAAAGTCTTGCATAATATAATTTATTACTGCTATAGGTTTTATTTGGGAGGATGGAAAAACACCTCATCATCTACCAGGAAGAGAAATTACCAGATAGCCACTCTATTCCCCACACAGTAAGATGCATTGAACACTGAGACCGGAATCCCAGCGGGCTGGAAAAATTATAGTAACTTCCTTTAAGTTTCTGGAGTCATTACAGGGGGGCAGAAACCATTCAGCCACTGTACAAATCTTATTCCCAGGGCAAAATAATTTCAAAGATTCAATGCTCCTGCAGATGGGATATCTCATGGACAGGCAGAAATGTGGAATAAACTAATGCACCCAATAGAAGGTTGAAGACAAAAAAAGATGTAGAAAACAGAAGGAACAAACAAACTCACGCATGTGTGAAATTGTGCATACAATACATCCTTTTTTGTGACATTCTCAAATATTCTATGCCATCTCATATTTCTTTCTCATTTCCACTTCCCAATAAAGACAAGCTTTTTAGTGTATAATTAGGACTTTGTGATGATAATGATGTGCACTTAACTTGTAAATTCCTACATGACATGAATGTATCTCTATAGCTAATATTTCATTAGGTGTATATAACAAAATTCTAGGCCTACATTTCATTGGCCTTCCAATCAGCAGAGCATGGTGATCACAACGCCATCATACCCATAAATACTCCTGTTTTTCCCAAGAGTCTCCCATATTCAATACCCATCTCCCGCCCCCTCCCATTTTTGTTTTTTCTCCCGGGATACTCCCATAATTTGTATGGCCTAAAACTGAATAATCACATCAATATATCATTCCAAGGTTTTCCAGTTGCCAGATCCTGTACTCTTCTACTCACACAATTTAAAAACTTTTGAAACCTCAAGCTGGCAAACTACAACCCAGTTGCGTTGTTCATGTCTGCGCAGGTAGTAGACGTGGGAAGTTGAATAATGCTCACTGGTAGAAATGGGAGAAGACTCATGGTGCTCCGGCAACAAAAACAAAATATACATGTCCATTTAAAGGTGCCCTAGAACACTTTTTCACAAGATGTAATATAAGTTTAAAGTGTCCCCTGAATGTGTCTGTGAAGTTTCAGCTTAAAATACCCCATCGATTTTTTTTTTAATCAGTTTTTTAACTGCCTATTTTGGGGCATAATTATAAATGCACCGATTCAGCGTGCGTCCCCTTTAAATTCTCACGCTCCCCGCCCCCAAGCTCGCAACTCTATAATACATTGCATAAACAAAGTTCACACAGCTAATATAACCCTCAAAATGGATCTTTACAAAGTGTTCGTCATGCAGCCTTTCAGATCATGTAAGTATGGTATTTATTTGGATGTTTACATTTGACTCTGAATGAGTTTGATAGTATGATGTGGCTAACAGGGCTAAAGCTAACATTACACACTGTTGGAAAGATTTATAAAGAATGAAGTTGTTTATAAATTATACAGACTGCAAGTGTTTAATAATGAAAATAACAATGGCTCTTGTCTCCGTGAATACAGTAAGAAACAATGGTAAGTAACTTTAACCACATTTAACAGTACATTAGCAACATGCTAACGAAACATTTAGAAAGACAGTTTACAAATATCATTAAAAATATGATATAATGAATCATTTCAGTTATTATTGCTCCATCTGCCATTTTTCGCTATTGCCCTTGCTTGCTTACCTCCATAAAGTCTGTTGATTGAGTTGTGCTGCTCCAGACGTTAATACTGCCTTGTCTAATGCCTTGAACATGGGCTGGTATATGCAAAAGTTGGGGGCGTACATATTAATGATCACAGTCGGTGTTATGTTGAGATTCGCCTGTTCTTCAGAGGTCTTTTGCACAAAAATTTACATAAGAAGGAGGAAACAATGATGTTTGAGACTCACTGTCATTTTCATTTACAGAACTCTAATTGTTTAACTATGCCGAGGTAAATTTAATTTTCAATTCTATGGCGCCTATAACAACAGCTTGATGGATTAATTTCATATCCCAAAGCCATATTGACAATGCACACGCCTTTTGCAAAGTGTGTCACACTGATTTTATTATCTGACATGGTGGGAAAAAATACGTTACAGCACAGAAGGGCACACCAGCCATTTTGACCTTCAATGTAATTTTAATGTACATGAGATACTTGTTACATATTCCACAGTTACATGAACCACAGTTTTTAACTTCTGTGCAGTGTTTCTGTTTATGTAATAAAATACTCTGAGACAGTCAGTCAGTCTTCCCTGCTGAACCATGTTTGAGCTGATTCTAAAATGATATGTGATGTTCCTATGCATTTTAACAGTATGTTTACCCATATAGATCCACAATGGCAAACCCTGAATGCATTTTTATATTTTACTCTGTGTGTGTGTGTGTGTGTGTGTGTGTGTGTGTGTGTGTGTGTGTGTGTGTGTGTGTGTGTGTGTGTGTGTGTGTGTGTGTGTGTGTGTGTGTGTGTGTGTGTGTGTCAGTACACATCTGACTACGCTTGGGCTGTCCTGCTAATACAATATTGAGCAAAACACCCCCCAAAAAATAGACTTTTCTAGATGCATTTCAACCAAATATGATGTATAATACATTACACACATGCCTAAGTAAAAGCAAGCTGTATTAAGCATGCAGGTGATTTAAAGTGTCACCATGAGTCACGTTTATTCATATGCTTTACTCAGATGGAGATGAAAGAAAGCAGTTGCTTCTTTAAACACTTGTGACTCATGCACACCAGCGCACTTCACCTGATCTCCTGTTATTTTCAATCTCGGTGTGGTCCAAACCATGAATATGATGAAGTAAAACATCACTGTGGCTCATCCTATTGAACAATGAGTATGTGATCAAGGTGTTTATCAAGTGTTTATATGTCAGTAATGCCAAAATTACTGAATTGGAATAGATGGATTAGTGTGACTTTAAAAGGACTTAAACTGTGATAGACAGACAGACAGCTACATAATTAGACATAAGGACAGACAGATAGACTGACAGTGATAGAAAGACAGACAGGGAACAGTTTTTTCTGAGATGGTAATGGAAGCCTGCCAGTGATTTGCTATATTATAGAGCCCATCTATTCCTGCAGCTTTGTCCCCAAAGCACATTACAAGGCTCAAAGCACATGATTCCATTTAGGAAATATCACAGTTTCTGTCACTCTCTCTCACATTTTATCTCTCACTCTCATTCATTTATTTCCCTGGAGTCTCCTTATCCCTCTTGCAGGTACCTATATGGACAATCACTGACACAAACGCACATAAATATACAAACACATGCAATTATGCAGTTTTGTGTTGGAAAAGAGATAAAAACCATTTGCTTCTGTCAAATGCAATACCTTCAAATGGAGAAGAGAACTGGGCTTTAGATAAGATAAGCTTGTATTAACGTAATAACACGTTTTCAGATCATTTTATATTTTCTTTTTCTTGTTTTAAGCATAAACCTCAATACATTCTGTTTTATTAAAGCAAGAAAAACATGTGAAAAGTAAATTCTGTTTCTGGCTTGTAGATGTCCGTATTGAACAACACTCAATCTTACAATGAAGATGAAGGGAAATATCAGAAGTAGGCTCCCATTAGGATTTTTGCACCCAACACCGACTACTGATTACTTGTCATCATGATCGGCAGATACTAGGGGTGTAACGGTACCAGTCTTTCGATTCGGTACACGTGTACCGACGAATACAGAGTTGTATAACCCATTAACCAGTTTTAACCACCAATAATCACAATAAGCTCTGTGTTTTGTTACTTTCGATAAGAAACAAAGTCTCATCCCTCAAATTCTACGAAATTCAAACAATAAATGCTGTTTTGATGCTCTTTGATGTGGCGTGACAGATCACTGTACAGGTGATTTTAGTTCAAGGGACAGCGGAGCGCGAGTGAGTACGATCATCACTTCCTCTTTTAATTTTAGTTACAATATAAAAATATGTATGAACATCTGAGATGAAAGATTCAGTACAACTTACTAAAACATGAGGATTTCCGGTCTCCGCATCATGTTATGTTATGTGTGGGCTTGTTTGAATCTAAATATAAACTTTTTTTATATAACTTTTTATAATATTTTTTCGTCATTAAAATGCGTGACTACTGATCGAGTCATAGAATGACATAGTAATTATTAGCCAATACCAATCTGCGGCCATTCGATCGGAGCATCCCTAATCAGAAGACAGGTCAGTGATGAGAGGCTTGTAGATAAAGAGAACAGGAATTGTGTTCTTTCTGGGATTTCTCGGTATTGGGCAGTCTTTGTTAATGCTCCAGTAATGTGTCTCTGACCTATGACAGAAGCCATTAAAAAACCATAGTATCTCATGGTCATGTGTCTCTATTATAGCTACTAGTGGAGGAAAGGAGAGGAAAAAGAGCAGGAGAAGAACTATGCAGAGAATAACAATCTCCATAGCCTGTGAGATTCACAGGTAATGCATCAGCTACAGGATTATATGACCTATTTCTGACTTTAATTTTGGGCCACTTCCATTACACAGCCTGTGAAAAAAAAGCTTCCTCTTTCACTCTCACTCAATCTCTTTTTTACATACACAACCTCTTCGGAAATGACAGAGAAACAAAATAACAAGAGCACGACTTCAGAATTAGACTTTTATGGGAAAATGAAACTTGGGAAATTATGAGAAAAATCTTTATTTATCATCCCTTTCTCTGCCTTTCATTCTCTCTCTCACTGTTAGTACAGTGTCAGCAGCAAACCTAACTGTGCAAGAACATTGGTGCTTTACAGCATTCCAGTCCTGAGACAGGAAGAGAAGGATAAATGATTGGATAAAGGAATAATGAGCGTTCCTTTAGCACAGTCTGTTCGCAGAGTGGGTGGGATGGATGAGGGAGCCAAAGATACTGACATGTGCAGACATGGGGGTGTTTACTGTGTTTGGATGCACTTATCCAATATGCTGTAAATAGAAATAAACAACTATGACAATTAATACCTCACTGATATGGGATTTTGACCATGACGTTTATCTGACATTCACACACAGTCAAATTACATGAGGCTTGAGTGCTCTTCACAGATCAAGTGCACAAATACGCATGTGAGCGTTCAGTCAGAAAGTGTCTGGGTACCGTATTGAGATGGTAGTTGGTACTGCATGCAGATTCTGTAGAAAGACTGGCACCTATAAATTTTTTGACAAAATGAAATAAATAGTAAAAAGATCCTTAAATATCATGTAATATACAAAACTATAATTGAGGGCTTCTCAACTCTGGCCCTCGAGATCCACTTTCCTGCAGAGTTTAGTTCCAACCCTGATCAAACTGCCTAATTTTTTAGGATTGCATCCAAAAACTTAAAAATGCTGCCTTCGGAGGATGCATTCCAAGGTAGGAAGGCATCAAGGAATGTCAATGTTAGCTTCACTTTCTGTCTCCTGAACTACCTTTATCTGATTGAATTTTGAAGGCAGCATAAATATATTCTTCACTGCCTTTGATGTCCCACAATCATGTGCTTTCGCTTCTGTGACAGTTGAGCTAAAAAATAAAGATGGCATCCGAAAGTTGTGGTTGGTGGTAAGTTTGTGTGTAAATGTACGTTTTTGACCAACGTTTTCGACTTCTGATGTCATTTCTAGTGACAAATGACTATTTTAGTAATAAAATATTTGCTTAGTTATCACCAAAGCTCTCTCCATTTTGATGTAGATCAATAAACCTTTATGCTGCTTTAGAAGTCTGTGCGAAATCAGTTTCGTGAGATGCCTTTTGTGCGCAAACGCAGCCTACTGCAAAGTCATTGCCTGATAAGACAGTGAGACAACAAGTCAGCTGCCTACATTTTAGAACACAGCCTAGTAATCCTGAAGACCTTGATTAGCTTGTTCAGGTGTGTATGATTAGGGTTGGAACTAAACTCTGGAGGAAAACCCTCCACGTTCCCCAGCTCCACTCGTATAGATCTGTAACAGGTAATTCATGTATGCTATATTGTACAGCAGCAGCATGTCGTGTATATATTGGCAGTAGCAAGCCCCATACTTGCTCAGCAGCAGCAATAACCAAAATCAGCAGCAGCAGCATAGCAGATCTATTCCACCAAGACCAAATATATCAACATTGTCATACCCATTACCATGCCAAACACTCAGAGTTGTCATGACAGAAATCACTTTAATTAAATTTCGCAGGCAAAAAGTTCATTGTCTATTGTTAATAGTGCAGCGAATTATGAAGCACAGCTCACATACAGTAGAAGTCACTTTCAAACCAAAAGGCTTTCTGTTGGTCAATGCAGAGAAATCTACATGACCATCTTGAACCCGGTGCGAAAAACTGCATGGGGAAATCTTTTCCCCTCACATGAAATTCAATCGCATGGATTCCAGTTGAGCTGACTGAATTTTGCTTGTGAAAATTCACTAAACAATGGTAAATGTGAAAAAAAGTAAATGTATCACGCAGATCATTTTCCAAGTGTTCTGATTGGATGTGCTGAAAAACCAACATGTTCTCCAACCAATACGACCATATAGGTCATTTGTCATTTCCCTGAAATACGACCCATAGGAGCGTTTACTGAAGTGGCGCCCCTATCGACAACAGGACACTTTCATTTTAATTCATGAAATACGACCCAGAGTAGCGTTTGCTAAAGTTGCGCCCCTAACGACAACAGGACACTTTAATTTTAATGCATTGTTCCCTTTAATCTGCGTCATATTTCAGGTTTCGCGTAGCTCAATTGGCAGAGCATTGCAACAACAATATGCAATCATGTGATCATGCGATTGTGGGTTCGATCCCAGGGAACACATGTGCTCATAAAGTGTATATGCACTATAAATCACTAAGGTTAGGTTTAGGGATGGGGTGGGTGTAGTCTTTAATAAAAAATGAGTTTTGCTAAATGGAAATAGGAGAAATGGTGTAAAAAGTCCAGACATTGCATTTAAATGAACACGCATTTTGATTGGTAACGACGCTCATGCGTAACACGTCACTGTCATTATTTTTATGCCAGCAAGAGGGTGCATGACTTTAAAACGTAAATATAGGTCATAATAAGGTGCTTTTTTTTGGAGGACAGTCTCTGAAAAACAAATAATATTTAAGCAATTTTAACAGTAAAATTCTGGTGAACATCATTGAATTCCTGAATCTATTTTCTCGAGCATGTTATTGATCTTACTGTGAACGACTTATCCATGCATACTGAAACGACAGACTGGTGACATTTGCTGGACTTCTCCAATCATTAATCTACTTAAACCCTGCCCCTGCTTTACAACCAGCCCTGTCTTTCACATCTGCCTCCATCCAATCAACAACTGATGGATAGAATAAACTGTCCTACCATTGTTTTTTTGTTTGTTTGTTTTTTCAATAATCCATTTCACTTGGATATACATCACAATACAGAAGAAAAGATCTGTTGCTACTTCTGTTTTATCATGACTACTTTATAAAGTTAGTCTGCAGAAGAAAAAAAAAAGTCATATGGGCATAGAACTGCATGAGGTTGAATAAATGATGACAAATTTAATTTTAGATGAACTATGCCTTTAAGATTTTTTTCTAAAGGTGAATTAAATTCAGAACATTTTTATGAAAATGAACATACTTTTATATTCAGAGCAACATGTACTATTGAATCATGCAAAATAAGCCCTGAATATTAGCTGAATTAAACTACCTGTTTGTGTGATTGTGCTGATGGAAAACACTATTAGCAGAACTCCTCTACAGGTACAAGTGTGTATGTGTATGTGTGTAAACATTAGCTTCCTCCAGCAGCAGGGGGGCACAGACTGAGAGTGATGCACACAGACAAAGATGTCACAAAGAATGAGTACACCCCAACCAAAATATGTCTGTGCGAAAGAACGAATGGGAGGGAGAAGGGGGTCACAAAGAGGTAAAATCAGAAAAAGAGGCGGAGAGAAACAGATGGAAGGGGTGGGGGGAATGCAACCCAAAAGACTGAGAGAGGGGTCCTGAGGACAAGCAAACAAGTGTGCATCCGAAAAGCATCTTCGCACAAACACATCGGGTTATGTGTTACGTGTGTTGTGCCTTTTAAAGAACATGTTTTGCGATGCTCACAGCAGGCATGAGTGATTTCAGTGCCTTTCATGTTCACTGCTTTTCGGGTCACTGACTCTCACCTCTAGCAGCTACATGCACACACGCAACTCCTTTCAGTCATCACACTACTTCTGCTCTATACACATGTATTCACATGTGCATACACACAGTTCTCAACACACTACCGCCTATCCATTAGCACAAACACACACGCTTGCTCACAAACTCACACATAATGCTCCATTAGCTCCACTCACACCACACCAGAGACACACACTTCATTCCTTGATATCGTAAGGAAGTTACCGCTTAATCGTAGCAAGCAGGAAGCCCAATCGCAGCAAGCTGCAAATTGCTCAAAAACAACATTAACAACATAACAGAAAAAAATGATCTTATCGATGTGGAGTAGACCGTTAAAAAAAACTATGGGTCAGAGAACTTGACTCTAGAGTTATTTAATTAACTTTCACAAGTTGGCATGCTCATTTAATCCTAAACTTAATACAGCTGTCACTATTAACTAACTATTAACTATGACTTTTGCCTCAAACTTCTAATTAGTGCTTATTAAAGGGTTAGTTCACCAAAAAAAAAAAAAAAATTTCTGGCATTAAGTACTCACCCTCATGTCGTTCCAAACCCGCAAGACCTTGGTTCATCTTCAGAACACAAGTTAAGATATTTTTGATGAAATCCAAGAGGTTTTTTTCTTGTTTGAGAAGCTGTTTTCCTTTGATATTTGTATCATGGGGAAGAAAAGACTATCACAACTTCCATTTCATGCGAACTTTAAACTCCAACTAAGCCTATGCTTTACAAGCCAGCAAAACACAACAACTGGATTGTTGCCATTATATATAAACAAAGCTGTAGACTTATACACTGCAAGCAATGTGGCATGTATAAAAGAGGATAGTTATTGCAGATGTACTATGTTAAAGAGACAGTAGTCCACAACATAGACAGACTAATAATCAGTTTGAAAGATATACTATATTGCCAAAAGTTTTAGGGACGCCTGCCTTTACATGCACATGAACTTTAATGACATCCATTCTTAATCCGTAGGGTTTAATATGGAGTTGGCCCACCCTTTGCAGCTATAACAGCTTCAACTCTTCTGGGAAGGCTGTCCACAAGGTTTAGGAGTGTGTTTATTCCTCTAGAGGTGCATTTGTGAGGTCAGGCAGTGATGTTGGCGATAAGGCCTGGCTCACAGTCTCCACTCTGATTTATCCCAAAGGAGTTCTATCGGGTTGAGGTCAGGACTCTGTGCAGGCCAGTCAAGTTCCTCCACACCAAACTCGCTCATCCATGTCTTTATGGACCTTGCTTTGTGCACTAGTGCACAGCCATGTTGGAACAGGAAGAGGCCATCCCTAAACTGTTCCCACAAAGTTGGAAGCATAAAATTGTCCAAAACGTCTTGGTATGTTGAAGCATTAAGAGTTCTTTTCACTGGAACTAAGGGGCCAAGCCCAACCCCTGAAAAACAACCCCACACCATAATCCCCCCTCCACCAAACTTTACACTTGGCACAGTGCAGTCAGGCAAGTACTGTTCTCCTGGCAACCACCAAACCCAGACTCATCCATTAGATTGCCAGACAGAGAAGTGTGATTTGTCACTCCAGAGAAAACGTCTCCTCTGTTCTAGAGTCCAGTGGCGGTGTTCTTTACACCACTGCATCAAACGCTTTGCATTGCACTTGGTAATGTAATGCTTGGATGCAGCTGCTCGGCCATGGAAACCCATTCCATGAAACTCTTTATGCACTTGTTCTTGAGCTAATCTGAAGGCCACACGAAGTTTGAAGTAGCTATTGACTCTGCAGAAAGTTGGTGACTTCTGCGCACTGTGTGCCTCAGAATGCGTTGACCCCGCTCTGTGATTTTACGTGGTCTACCACTTTGTGGCTGAGTTGCTGTTGTTCCCAATTGCTTCCACTTTGTTATAATACCACTAACAGTTGACTGTGGAATATTAAGTAGTGAGGAAATTTCATGAATGGACCTATTGCACAGGTGGCAACCTATCACGGTACCACGCTTGAATTCTCTGAGGTCCTGAGAGCGACCCATTCTTTCACAAATGTTTGTAGAAGCAGTCTGCATGCCTAGGTGCTTGATTTTATACACCTGTGGCCATGGAAGTGATTGGAACACCTGAATTCAATGATATGGAGTGGTGTCCCAATACTTTTGTCAATATAGTTTATATATTCACATATTTCAAAATAATTCCGTAATATCAGATCTACCAATAAATGGCAGTACTTGTTGAGCCTCTAAGAATAGCACAAATAAAGTCACATATTTAATGTTTTGTTGGTTAATCATTCAGCTTTTTGAATAACAGCAATTCAGAAGTGAGAAATGTGTAGCTTAAGACAGACCAAAACAATGGCATAGCCTACATGAAAAAGCATACATGAATTACCTGTAACACACCTATACAGGTGGAGCTTTTCTGAAAACATGCTGCAACTGCTATAGCAAATACTAACCAAGTATTTGAAGGTTGAGCAGCAAGCTCATTGGCTACTGATTGAGATTGAGTTAAGGACCTATTAGCCTGCGCCATCTAGAGTTTCATGACAGAACTTTGCATTTATTATTAGTGAACTATTTATAATGGATATTGTGTTTTTATTGCTAATAATCTATAATGTCTAATGACTACTTAGTTATTATTGTGTCAAAAAGTAATCCGTTTCTACTGTTTAATCTGTATCTACTGTTCTAGAAGAAAGAATCTAGTCAGCTGTTGGTGAGAAAAGTAATGCAAAAGTAATGCACTACTTTCCATAAAAAGCAACAATGTAACATAAATAATTACACATTTAGGAGTAACATAATAAATGTAACATGACTTTTAAAACTAATCTTCTCTAACACATGTGCTTTGGGATTCAGTCCCTGAGTGAAAAACTTGTGATCTTTATTGGAAGCATTGCTCTTGTGTGTTTGTGTGTGTACACATACTCATCTGCATGTGCGAGACAGAGCACCTGATCTCTACAGGGGGTTACAGATGCAGCCGTGTATACAAACATCCACACTTGAGCACAGCAGGATGTGACAGAACCGAAGCACACATCACCAACTTCCTGAAATTTACCAGCCTCTCAGCTTGTTATCGCTAACAATGGTCAGAACAGAAACACAGAGGACAGTGACAGATTGAATGCCCTATATAACCCTATCCAAGCTGGAAAAGGGCCTGTAAGCACAGAAAAAAAAGAAAGAAAAAAAAAAGCATGTTACGAAAAAAAGAAAAAGCAGCAGTGATATGGTGACATTTCAGTACATGGATGAGATTATGATTCCTACTATGATATTCCTTATGCTGCTAATTAGTAAATGTGAACATGCTAAGGATAACTGCATGTAAAAGACAACAACATTACAGCAAGTGATAAAGCAAGATCTGCATTTTTCACTCCACTACAAAAATAAAACTTGCTTAATATTGTTAACTTGATATTGGCAAAAGACTAAATGCTGAAAATCTATCTAGGAAAGCAATAAATGTTTCACACAGAACATTCAGTCTTTCTACTCCATCTATCTTTTCTAGAAGTGGATAAAAAATTCAGCTGAACTCAGATCACATTTGAGTTTTCTCTTAAACGCTTAAGGTTTGAATATGGTTAGTGGGGCACACATGAGGAAAGAACAGAAAAGTTTTACCTAAAATGTGCAGAGGGGTCAGACTCATGGGGACACAAAACGACAGGATGTTTCTTACAGTAGAGTGCACTCTTACTTTAACTCTCTCTTGAAGCACGCTATACGCCTGTAAAAGCTTAAAGAGTCAAGATGGGACAGTTACCTTGTTCAGCTTTATGGCCTAATGGATACACGTTAGTTCTTATTCCTAGATAACTCAACCATGATATTGAATGGGGATTTTAATAACAATTAGCAAATTATAGATACAGTGGCCCTAAAAAATATTTTATTTTAGAAAATACTATGCAAGAGTCGAGCACTCTACTTCAGCACATCGCAAAGACTTTCAATAAAATTAAAGTCTGGACTCTTTGGTGCCAATTCATGAGTGAAAATTATTATTCATGCACTCTGAACCATTCTTTCACACTTTTAACCAGTGAATCTTGACATTGTCATCCTGGAATATCGCATGATGTGTCTTCCTACATGGTTGAAATGAAAAGCTACACATTCCATCTTTAAGGGTTAAAAGAACCGTTGCCAAACATATAACATGCTAGAAACATAATAATAACTGTAATAATGATCCATTCATAGATTCTTAAGTATTTGCCTATTATTAATATTTTTTTTGGCTGGCAGTGTATGTTTAAATAATGAAAAACTGTATAGTTTACACTTTAACTTTGACATCCCTGTAAAAATATTTTGCAATTTTGTGGACTCCCTAGCACATCCTAGTTGACCCTGGACCCCATTTTTAAAATCCCTACTTAAGACAACAAAATATCAAACCAAGTGATATTTGTTATTAATACACACAGTATAAAAACTTCCAAAGTGAAACATTTCCTTCCTCATTAAGTGTGGTCCAAAAACTTTTGAGGACCAGTACAAACACATAGGCTAGAAACCAAGCAAGAATACCAATTGTCCTTGTGTCCATGTTGAGTGTAAAAACTTCTCTCATATCTCAAATCTCAGATTGTCTTTTTGAAGCCAGTCCCACACATTTCTCCACTGGACAGAGCTTAAAATCGTAATGAAACGGAAGTAGGCTGCTGTTAGGGTCTTTGACTCTTTCCCTTAAACTCAGTAGCACACGACCAGTTGTGACCTACCACTGTAAATCCTTTTCAATCCACTGAGAACTATAAACACAACATCTGTGAATGAATTCCTTTTAGACTTTGGAAAGACTTCGGAAAGGATATCATTGGGATCATCTGCAGTAATTCCTTGGCTACACTTATTAGAGACAACAAAGCCTTCCCACAATTCACTTACAGTATAGTAAAGGCCTCATCACTACCCACCCACATAAACACGATTATACAATAATAAACAACACAGCATGATGTACAGCAACAGTGATGTGAATGAATCAATGTGGTGTCTGCATAAACCCAAGCCACAAACCAGCAAAGAGCATAAAACGGATGGGAAACAAGAGTCAGTCAATACAAACAGAGAATAATCTGTGACAAACAAATTATATCAGGATTAATGGTGAGAACACCAGAATGGTTCACATCTAGTGAAAATTATATATATATATATATATATATATATATATATATATATATATATAAGTTTTCTCATTTTATTTCAAGTAACACTTTTTTTATGGTTTCAGTTTTAGTTATGGGATTACCACTTACGTGTTAGTCGGTCCCGCTCACTGCCAAAGCAACCAGCCTACTCGGATATACATTTTATGTGAACAAATACAATTATTTTTCTTGGACTGTCTGCAATTAAGCAAAATTAAGTTAAACTTAATGCCATTCCTTTTTCTCATAAAGTGGGGGACACATTAGGTGATTTCAAAAAGTGAAAGAAATTTTATTAAAGAAATGAAAACTTTTATTCAATAAGGAATTGATCAAGTGGATATAAGGGCATATACTGTTGCAAAATATTTCCATTTAAAATAAATACTGTTCTTTTGAACTTTCTAATTATAAAAGAATCCTGAAAAAAAATGTGTTATGGTTTCCACAAAAATATTACCAGAACAACCAGTTTTCAAAATTGAAAATAATAAGAAATGTTCCTTGAGCACCAAATCATATTATTCGATTTCTGAAGGATCATGTGAAACTGAAGACTGCAGTCTTTGCCATAACAAGAACAAATTACATTTTAATACACTAACATAAAAAAAAAACACAGTTATTTTAAATTGTAATAATATTTCACAATATTACAGTTTTTACTATATTTTTAATCAAATAAATCCAGCTTTGGTGAGCGTAAGAGACTTCTTTGAAAAACAATTTAAAAAATCTTACTGACCCCAAACCCCATGTATGACAAATGACCAACAAAAAATATAATTTCTTTGCTTTCATTTGATTAAGAGCACTGACACTGTGGTTGTAAAAAAAAGTTTCAAAATCATCCTAGTACTGCACTCCACGTCTCCGCTGCACACAACTCTCTTCACTCAACAGAAGTAAAAGTGTGTTTGCGAATTGCAGCACCAATTGTACAAATACCACAAAAAAACACTCTAGTGTAAACCTGAGCTGTGTGCTAAAGCCTGTGGGTTGCATACAGTAAGAGCTCTCTGTGACCACACACATCCTCCTCTGACCTAAAAACAAGGCTCCGATTGCCCGCTGCACGTACAATGACTCGAGAGAGAGAGACGTCCCAGATTATGGGTGAGCACTGCAATCACACAGGCAGCGGCACAGCACTCCTCCCCCAGCACACTGTCACTCGTTCATCTGGCACTAGAGGACAGCCATATGTCCAGCAGTTGTGGTGGCTGCTTCGATCATTCTGAATTTCAACAGGGACTTTGTGGTAATTGTTTGTGGTGTGTGTGTGTGTGTGTGTGTGTGTCTGTGCATTTCTGTGCATTTCTTCGGATGTGAAGCAAGCCAAGCAGGTGCAGAGTGGCCGGGGGGAGGTGGGGGTCCACAGTAAAATTTCGACCATGTTTTGTCCTGCTCTGCTTGGTTTTCCTCTGGGCTGCTGGACAAAATCCAGGTGTGACTCCAACATACAAGTAGCACCTTTAAATGAGCCAATCTTCACTAAATGAAAACAGCCAAGGGAAGAGCCAGTTTTAAATGTGCTGTCTGTTTAATCAGCAAAAAAAAAAAAGAAAGTAAAAAAGTAAAGTTAGGAGCTGATGTGACATGTCCTTAAAGGGGAAAAACTGACATGTTTTTCACAAATTACATTATTTTTCAAGGATGCCAAATATTCAAGACAAGCACTCATCAACTTAAAGGTGCCATCGAACGTTTTTTTACAAGATGTAATATAAGTCTACGGTGTCCCCTGAATGTGTCTGTGAAGTTTCAGCTCAAAATACCCCATAGATTTTTTTTTTTTTTTTTTTTTTTAACTGCCTATTTTGGGGCATCATTAAATATGAGCCGATTTATGCTGCAGCCCCTTTAATTCTCGTGCTCTCTGCCCACGGAGCTCGCGCTTGCCTTAAACAGTGCCTAAACAAAGTTTACACAGCTAATATAACCCTCAAATGGATCTTTACAAAGTTTTCGTCATGCTTGCGGCATGCATGCGTCGGATTATGTGAGTATTGTATACTGTTATATTGTTTACATTTGATTCTGAATGAATTTGAGGCTGTGCTCTGTGTCTAACGGCTAATGCTACACTGTTGGAGAGATTTATAAAGAATGAATTTGTGTTTATGAATTATACAGACTGCAAGTGTTTAAAAATGAAAATAGCGACGGCTATTGTCTCCATGAATACAGTAAGAAACGATGGTAACTTTAACCACATTTAACAGTACATTAGCAACATGCTAACGAAACATTTAGAAAGACAGTTTACAAATATCACTAAAAATATCATATCATGGATCATGTCAGTTATTATCGCTCCATCTGTCATTTTTTGCTATTGTCCTTGCTTGTTTACCTAGTCTGATGATTCGGCTGTGCTGCTCCAGATGTTAATGCCTGCCCTTGTCTAATGCCTTTCATAATGTTGGGAACATGGGCTGGCATATGCAAATATTGGGGGCGTACACCCCGACTGTTACGTAACACGTCGGTGTTATGTTGAGATTCGCCTGTTCTTCAGAGGTCTTTTAAACAAATGAGATTTATGTAAGAAGGAGGAAACAATGGAGTTTGAGACTCACTGTATGTCATTTCCATGTACTGAACTCTTGTTATTTAACTATGCCAAGATAATTCAATTTTTCTCAAGGGCACCTTAAGATTTGCACCCAAACATAAGCTTTTCATGCTTTTTGTGTTTACGTGCATATAAATGTGCGTGTGTGTGTGTGTGTGTGTGTGGTCCTAAGGATGAATATACATATATAAATCATACTGAATTATGTTTTTTGACAAAGTAAAAATGCACAAAGTTTTCTGTGAGGGTTGTGTTTAGGGTTAGGGTTAGAGGATAGAATATACAGTTTGTACAGTATAAAAATCGTTATGTCTATGGGAATTCCCCATAAAACTTGGAAACCCAACCATTTATTTAATTGCAAATTGAAAAGTCAGAGTGGGCACATAAGGTACTTCCAAATAAGCATTTTACGCATTTTCAAAAACAACAAAATATAACTGGTCATTAAAGTTTGTGTCAGGATTTTCTTTAATCTTGTCATGGCCTCTCTAACCTTTCTTATATTTTTCCTTAAGGAAGTCCGCAATCTCTCGAATGCTCTTTTCTCTGGTCTTTCTATGACAACTACCTGGTCTTCCACTCTCTGTCTCTCCAATCATTTCCAACAATATCAGTCAATAACACTCTTCCTTAAAGAATATAAAAGAAAAAAAAATGGGTTTAAATACCAAGAAATTCTATCATATCAATCTGCAGTTGGTTTATTGGTCTCTTAAACTATACTATCCAGGCTACCAGTTAAATAATGACTGGATATTATATTAGTAATAGCGTCTTTGAATGTGGTAGTAGTATTTGATGTGACTTTTACAATGACTTGGCACCGCATTATCCCAATAGGCCTAACTCAAGGACTAAATACAATAACAAATATGAGCATTTGTGTGAGCATAATTTCTCTTATATATTTAAATTTAAGTGAACATATCATAGGCTTCTAGTTATTTGTCTGTAGCTATATGGACTATAAGCACGTGTATATTTGATTCGTTTGATTCTTGTGGATTAGAAATGAAATAGGGGATTAAAACTGTTACCAAATGAATGAAAGCATGAATCACATGGCGAAGTACAGACGCGCATGCTGCAATCTCTGTGATTAGCGTCGGTCAGCGCAAAGGCGCACGAGAACTGACAGTGGGGAGCGCGTGAACTTAACACTGAAACAGCCTCCTCTGGCACGCGAGCACAACAAACATGTTCGCGCTGATATCCGTCGCGCCCTTTTCATACACTTCTCTAACGTCCCAAATATCCGCGCTCCCAACACGCATTTAAAGAGCTCCTTGGAAAAATGTCAGTTTCGACAATGTGGGTCAAAGCTTAATTAAATTGAGTCCGATGTTTTTCTAACGAGTCTATATGAGTCACGTTTTCCAGCACTCATCTGCTCATCTGATTTGGACAAGTTTCCTGGCCGTATTTTATTTTCCAACTCTATGATTGACAGGACAAGAAACACAATCCCATGGCACTTCATACTGATGTGGACAGATGAATGCCAAAATAAACTGCCATATATCCGGCTCAGCATGTCAATCAAATCCACTGAACGAGTTCATTTTCCCTAGTAGAGACAAACAGCCTTCAGTTCAGCGTTTAATACTCAGATACGTGCAATCTCAAAAGATGAAAGAGCAAAAGAACGAAGACCCAAAACACAACTGCTGACAGGTACACAGATATGAAGTGCCGAAATAATTCATTTAACCCCTTCAGATCTGAATTTCATATATATATATAAATTCAAACTTAGCTAATAGGAATAGTCTAGTGGAATTGATTTCTTTCTTTTTCAATTGTTCTGAATGGTAAAAGGTCATCAAAAACAAAATGAAAAAAATAAAAATCTAAATGCAGCATTTATGTAGACAAGTATACACTAGGGAGAATCACTAGACTGGAGCAAACAGTATGGGGTTATGTCCCTTGCTCCATGGTTCAGTGATGATGTCCCTTGGATCACCTTCTGTGGGGTTCAAACCTGCAACCTTTTACTGACCAGCTCCAGTTTTTTTTATTATTTTTTTTTTTATTTACCACAGTGCCATGCCACCCCCAGCTTTGGCATCTTACCAAAGAAAAATACTTTAGAAGTTTTCACAAATCATGAAGCACTGCTAAAATCACCTACTGTTGCTGTTAGGCAAATGGTTTTGTATAGCTATAATAACTTTGTCAGACATGGTCTGAAAGGCACTCAAATTTGATAAAGACTAGACAAAACCTGTAGTAGGATTATCGCTGAAATCACATCTAGCTGTTTTGCAATAGTACACAGTAGCCTACATACACATCTTTAGTTGAGACCACGGTCTATAATCGACATCATAGTCTACCATATGAATATGTTATGATTATCTTACTAATGCCACCTCCCAGCTTCATTTTAATATAGTATTATTGAGGTAAGTTTAATGGCAGAATTCATTAACATAACGGAATGGGCACTGAATGGGTTGAAGCATCTCTAGAGTACCTTGTATTTGATGGACTCGACCAAATATGCAGCAGTGTCCATATTACATTTAAAGTCATAATATTATGTTTACAAGTTGCTCAATAATTAGATATTAAGCACATGTCGTTAATTTGTATTACTCCATATTTATAATTATACTGTAACATAAGCACTGGAATATAGCCTAGTGTGGAATCAACCAAAACATAGGCTAACGTTTATTTGTGAGCGCTGGTATTCATGTTCGACATGATGCCACTTTTGCAAACAGCCGTGCGTAAAAACACCCACACGTTTGTAGCTTAAAGTTCAATTTGGCTGCATTTGAAACAAAATCTTATGTATATCAGCGAGCGTTAAGGGAAAACACTGAATTGTAGGCTACATATCACTGGAAACATGCGCGTATATCAGATACAGGTGCGCGCTCATCTTTTTGAATCCTGCCTGTCAGTGCTGTATCATCTTCTGTCTCCATGCTTCGAAACAGCACATTTAAGCTGTTAATGTGGAATAAATGTGACAAGCGTGTCAAACGAGAATGTACCTGTGCTAGCTCACGCGCGTAACTCACCTGCGTTCCTAAGTTTCTTGTTTCTGTAGACGGAGAAAATCACCAGCAGGTTTCCTAAAATATCCACCACTATAGTGAATATGAGGAAACACCCGAGAGTAGTAGTGACCCAGGGCGGCCGGTGAAATGCTTGCTCGCTAGGGTCCAGTGCAGAGCTGTTCAGAGAACTCCCATTCATAAACATTGTATATCTTCATGAAACTTTTCTCAGTCAACAAAATAAACCGTGCAGTTCAGGTGGCGCGCCTCTCCGGTGGCATCTCATCTCTTCTTGAGGTCTGGATAAGTTGTGCGCCCCGGACAACTTTCCTCTGTTCTCTCGTCGGGGCTTTCGTGTGTCGGGGTCTGCACTTTTATGGCTATGTGTGCACCCATCACAATGTTGGTACATGACATCCACAGGCAACTTCAAAGCTCCTGTGAACATGTGATTAACTGCAGAGTTGTGTGTGTTGCCACCCTGTGGTCGTCATCGGTAATGTTGCTTTATTCACCCGTTCCATCTTGCGCTGTATGAACCCTCTTTCATCCGCTCATTCATTATTATTTATCCGCACTAAAAGAAGCTTTATCCTGTTTTTCATTCAGGAAAATGTAGGGTATTCGTGATGGAAACTCTCAGGCAGCTCTCTTAATACTATAATAATACAAATAATAATAATAATAATAATAATAATAATTACATACACAGTAAAATCCCCAGTTAAATCAACTCTGCTCAGAGTACATATGGTCCCTCTCTAAATAATGTTAAAGTAACACTGAAGCAGAGTTTAAGTTAATTAAGCAATTAATAAGGCTGTGACTAAAGTCAGTTGTTGTTCTTGTGTTTCTCTTTTCTTCAGTGATTCTGCTTGTTAACAGCAGGTGTTCATCACTAATGCGGAATCATCACTTAATTAATTGCTTAATTATCTCATTGACTTTAACTCTGCTTTAGTGTTATTTTAACACTATTTAGACAGGGACCATATGTACTCTGAGCAGAGCTGATTTAACTCTGGAGATTTTGCTGTGTAGGCTATAATATTATGTAAAAAAAAATGAAATAATAATTATACATCATGAAATAATAATTATATACAACAGTAAGTTTCTTCCTCTAATAATTTGATTGCCGCAGGCAGCGTAATACAAAAATTACTTCTAGTCCTCTAATTTGATTATCTGAGCTGCATTCCAAATGATGATGCAGTGAGGAATTTTATAGTCAGTGCAGTGCATTGCTTGGCCAAATAAAGCAGTGGCTTGTTTTCATTGCTGGAATTTTTATTGATGGGGGAAAAACTATGTTCAAAATATTTTTAACCTTAAATTTAAATAAGTAAAACTTAAGCTATCATAAGTAAAACATTATTAGTAGGTCTACTAATAGCCTAAATACACGCCAATTTCTAAGGTTTTGCCAGTGTTTCATGCAACTTGAAGTATGCTATGAGTCTCAAAAACTCCCAAAAGAATATTAAAGTTTGACTCGTTGCCATGACATCAGTATTCAAGATATCAAGAATCCTTTTACAGGTGTACATCTGCAGTGTCTTGAAATTATTGTTATGAAGCAAATTGGGTAAAAAATAAGAGGCCAATTTCAAAGCACACACTATATCAAATTCCAGAGCATGTATTTTTCACACAACCATAATAGCCAACTTCCTGTTAGGCTGGCGTATAACTGAGAGTTTGAAAGTTGTTTGGCTCAATGAGATTTAAAATGTATGAAGTTTGGTTACTGTAGGTGAAAAGGGTTGTGTTACAGAGCCCCACAAATACAACCATATAAAAGGGTGCATTGTGTGTTCAATGTTTTAAGAGTTTGTGCGTATGCTAAGGGCCCCAAAGGTTGAAAAAAAAAAAATACCTAAGGAAAACAACGGGTCAAATAAAATGTTTCTTTGGTCAAATAAAAGGAACTAACATCAGACCAAAATGTTGTAGATTGATCATTTATATAACAGTCAAGTCTTCCTCATCTACAGTACAAAAATGTAGTCAATGTCTGAATTTTGATAGAGTTACAGTACGGGGTAAATTTTGTGAAGTATTTTAAATTGTGCATCTTTTACTTTGTACTTTTGAACATTTAAACCTGTATAATCCCCTTTTTAAGTCATGTATTGAATTCTGTTTCCGGGTCCAAGCCTCTACTTCAATGATAATATTAATCATAATCACAACAGCCGTTTATGAGCACTATTCATTTAAGCTAAGCTGGGCTCGCGCCCCAGTAAAAAGGGTCTAGCAATGCCCCCGATAGGGAGTGAGCAAGAGGAAGAGGATTCTATAATGACACTCATACGGTCTCATCCCCTTTTGCGACTGACTGAAACTAAAAAACTTAACACATCTCAAAGAGTGCTGGCTGTCTCCTCGCCTTTAGTTCAAAAACGTGAGTTTGTGATGTCCCATCAGCACTCTACCCCCAGCAGAACTCAGATGTATCCACTGTTCAAGCAGCCTGTCTGCCTCCAGCCATTACGATGCAATTTTAATGCAGCGCTGTGCTCCTAATGGCTCCAGTCGTGAAAGCAGTTAATTACTGTCTCTCCCAACTGTCAGGTGGTCTAAAGGGAGACTTAAAAGATTTTTACATTTACAATGAATAGACTATGCATTAAATTCATGCAAAACTATGTGCTCCTGTAATGCAGAGCATGAGACGATCCTGGTGAGGGAAAGTGAAGGCGAGGGGAAAGAGAGATGAAATGTTGTTGGGCAATGTAACTATATAGAGATACATACATGGAAATGGCATTACTGTTTCAAACATCTGTCTCATTGAACTTTAAGAATGTATGTTTGAAAGCCTCCAAAGTTAATGGGAAGAAAGGAAGTCATACAAGTTTGGAATGACATGAGGGTGAGTAAATGATGACAAAATTTTCATTTTTGGGGTGAAATATCCCCAAATGTACACTTTTAAACTGCAACCATTTTTATGAACTTAAAAATTTTAGTTAGTGTGTAATGTTGCTGCATAAAAAGATCTGCAAGGTTACAAAGCTCAAAGTCCACTCCAAAGGGAGATACTGTATTCATTTTAACAGAAAACATTCCATTTAAATTTAAAAAAGGGGGACGAGACACTGTTTTTTCCACCCTGGTTCCAAAACCCTTTAGTTTGGCCTTCTTAAGGCGGACGAACTAGAAAAGAGTGTTTAAAAATGTATTTTTTAACACTGTTTCTGAACATTATAACAATTTTTATCTGTGGGCTGCACATTTTACTGAAGACAGCATCCAGAACCTTAGAGAGTACAATGCCGGCAATGCACAAAAGCTTCTCATGAAAGATGGAGCAGCATTTTTGTCAGGATCATAACCTGTAACTATGCTAGTGTAACTGTCGTAAGCCAGTAAGAGTTGTGCGAGTAAACCTCACTCCCCTGATCTCAAGAGGCGCTCTAGCAACTGATGTTGCGGTATCTTCCTCGTTAGAGCGTCCACCTCCCACGCGGGAGACCACGGTTTGAATCCCGCTCGGGGGTGCGTTTCCCGTATAACGACATAACTCGCTGCTTCACTACCATAGTACGATGCATCATTGAGCAAATCAAAGCTAGTCACGACTGTTTCCCGAAACTGTATTGTCGCGAACTTGTCGTTCAGCCACGTTGGTTAATGATGGCAGGTGGTGGAGTAATAACTTATTTAAATGAATCAGTTTGAGATCGAATTAATGCTAGATTTTTTGCTATAAATTACAGACATGGCATCTGATGACTACTTTTCATTTTTCTTAGTTATTTTGCTTTATTTCCAGATTCAATCATAGGCTCGTTCTTACGTACTAGAGCACATGTGCACTCTTCAAAAAACGTTGCTTAAAATCTCTTGACAAATTAAAGTGCCCCTATTATGGCATTTGAAAGGTTCCTATTTTTTTTTTTGTTAGTCCCCAACAACAGATTTAAAAGCATACAAGGTCAAAAAACTTTAATTGTCTTATAATATGCATTTATTTTTACCGTAATTGCTCAACGACTCCCAATTAAACGATTCGTTCAACGATTCATTTAGCCGAACCCCTCATCTGCGGTAATTGGTCAAATGACTTCTGCAGGTTAACACGGAGTACAGTATACAGTGTTTGCATCACTTACATTGTATTATAATAATTATGGTGCTCCGCTCTATTCTAAAAATAAAGATTCAGAAAGGAATTAAGTTGTTTTGTGTTTATGTTAGCGAACCTAGCCCACAGCTCGGTGGTAAACACACAAACAGTCATGGTATATGCGTTAGCCCAACACAGGAACGTATTGATAAAGCACTGCAGTTGTACACCAACGTGTTGCTCTATTCTTTATCATAACTCCAAGTAATAACAACAACAAACATTTGACACATTTCTAGACAATTGCGAGCGAACACATATTGCTGTTAGCTGGTTAGCCAGAGACCTGCAAGCGTATTATACCTTTTTTAACCTTTCTATATCTTGGCTCCTTAAAAACTTAACTAATTTAAATTACTTTCTCTGTGAGAATTATAATTCATTCTTTCCTACAAAACAGTCAGTCTGTCAAATGTGGCAACAATTATTAATCGTACTTACAGGTTGTGATTCGGAGGAGGAAAAGAGCCGGTCCAAATAAACTGGGTATTGTCCCATCCTTCAATAAAAACCAGCCTGCGAATCCCTCTTTGAACGCATTTATGTTGAAGCAGCAGTCGTCCGTAAAATGACGGGAACACACAGGACACGGTTCGGGGGTGCGTTTCCCAAAGCGAACTATGGTCGCAAGTTCCGTCGTTACCAATAGAGTTCAATGGGACTTACGACCATGGTTCACCAACGATGCTTTCGGGAAACGCACCCCAGGTTTCAAGTTTTCCCTGGCGTCTTCGCGTGCAATAAGTGGGAGGGCAATATGGTAATGTTTCGATGTGACGTCGTTTACAAACGACTCGTTTAATTGATTCAGAGTCTACTCTTATTTTTGAGAGATAATAACTTAATATACGGTGCACTTTCAGATTTAAAACTTTGCAGGATGTTTTAATTCATTTAGAGCTATGTTACACACTGAAAGGTAATTCTCAAAAATCCATAATTTTCCAATCCATAAAAAAACTTTAAAATATGTAAATGACATTTGTATGTATTCTAAATAAAAGATATACATTGTACTTAATGCCAGTTTGCTTATTTTACTCAAGATAACAATTTATTAAGTCCACGTCATAAAATCAAGAAACCATGCTTCTAACCACAGCTCGAGAGCTGTCATTCCAACCACACAAGTTTGAGATGTTCGTTTGAATTATGGTTTCGGGAATCACAAAATCATTGAACTATGTTAGTAACGACAGAACTTGCGATGTTAGTTGGCTAATGATGCTTTTGGGAAACGCACCCCAGAGCGGGTCCTCTTGTTCATAATCAGTCTCAGGGTCTGAATCAGGCTCGAACTGGTATTGCAAAATTGACGCCATTGTTAATATTTACACCTGAGCAGGTGAAACGGTTATGGTTTTGGGGTTGACATTTCCAGAACACATTCTAAGTGGTTCGCCATTCGCAACTCACTGGGCCAACTAACCAATCAGAGCACATTTCTTATTTTAGAATGAGGGGCTTCATCGAAACAGGAACTAAACAGAGCGTTTGATACAGACTGGGAAGAGGGGTGCTGCAATAATGTAAAATAGGGCTGCACAATTAATCGAAATTAAACCGAATGCGATTTGGCAAAGGCTGTGATTGTCAGTGCGCAGCTTGTCAGTGAAGCACGGCTCTGTGATCAGTAGTAAATGCTCCTCCATCTGAAAGCCAGTGGGCACCACTATGTCCAACTGCGTTCAGCATATGCGTGAGAGATCACTGCCATTGTCAGAGTGCGATCAGACCTCACTAAGCGAGTGCTGAACGCAGTTGGACATAGTGGTGTTTTAGAGGTAAAAAAAAATTATATAAATACGGTTCGGTTTCTCGCATAAACCGATCGTTTCGTGTCTTAGGACATCAATGTGCCGTCACGAGCTGCAGGGTTTAATTTGGATTTGTCTATGCAAGTTTTTTCGACTCTTATTGATAGAGTTTCCATTCACTCGCATTATAAGACTGAAAGACTGCAACGGTTGCAGTTAAAAATCATCATTTGTGTTCTACTGAAGAAACAAAGTCACCTACATCTTAGATGCCCTGGGGGTAAGCAGATAAACATCAAATTTTTATTTTTGGGTGAACTATCCCTTTAAATAAGGTGGACTTCAATAAGTGGAAACTGTACATTTTAAGTAAATTAGCTTTTAAATGCAACAGAAACAGGCAAAGAAATTAACCTTTTTTTTTCTTAGCATAGGTGAAGGTTGCATTTAAACTGTATTGGAAACCTTTTACCATGCCTTCATCAACAAATTTTCAAAAGCATTGTATGTATAGATTTTATTGTTTTACAGATTTTCTTAAAATATGAAAATCAAAACAAATTTTAAAAGCACGACAATATAAAGACAATCTAAACAAATAAATGGCAAGCTAAAAAGTGAAACATAAAATTTCTATACTTATTGTGCAAAAATGACTTTAAAAATGACTAATATTTACAAAAATAAAGACTGTCCCTCAGTTGTGGCGACCACTACAGGCAAAATGTTCTCACTAAAAAGGTTTAACAAGACTCAATTGTGTACTTGTTTAACAAGGAGCCAAAAGTGTCAGCGAAGAGACTGAGGCGAATGTGATGCATACATGTGATGTTGGAAGAAAATTTTAATATTTAATAATAATTTCCAATCATGCACAATTAAATTTTCTCCTGTAATGCCTGTATGTTCAATTTTGCACAATGCTAGCAGTTAGTAGAAATCCCAAGAAACTAATGCTAATGATTCTCTTAGAAATTTAGCTTGTGTTATTATTTCTCTGAAAAGTTATGTGAATGTGTTTAGTGTTGTTTGTAAGAGAGCAATATTTTGATGACTAATGTTGTTTCTATGAATGTCTATTTTATTTTAATCCCTAAAACAGACCATGTGGAAGACAGCAAGACAGCACTGTGAACTCAAAAGACTTCACCCACCTGTCACAGCCACAGGACATCATCACCCATTTGTGTGTGTGACTGTGACTCCAGGAGGAACACATGAGAGTCATATACCAGATCCACATTAATAAATAATGACATACCTTATGCTCAAAACCACGAGACAATGAAATAATCTGATCTTGGCCTCACTCCACTAAATATGAGCTTCAAATCCACATGTGCAAACATCTGAGCCAGTGTCCTTATTAACAATTATAGCTGCTGTTGTTGACCTTTTTTTGACCTCAATTTAGTTTTGAGAATTGTAGCAAACTAAATTTTGCCATCTGCTGGTGAATGACTGGCATAAAGAATGCTAATGCATTTAGAATTAGAATCAGAATGAGCTTTATTCGCCAGGTGTGCACAAACACACAAGGAATTTGTTGTGGTTTTCTTCAGGAAATAACATTTAAATAAGTAAAACTAAGGGCAGCACCAATGTACTATCAAGACAAAAAATAGTGAATATACTGTATGTTGTATACAATGCAACAAAATATTTGATTAAAGAATATTTGTACAAATACATTTTGATAAGAAAATAAATTAGAAAGTGGAAAGTGGAATCTGTTTTCCACTACACTTCAAATTTGGTCTGGTCTCCAAAATTATGATGCAATGGTGCCCTCTGCTGTATGTCACATGACAGTACACCTCCTTCACCTAAAATAGGAAACATTTGATTTTTAAAGGAGTGCCAGTGCCCATTTTTTAAAAAAAAAAAAAAAAGTGTTTTTGAAGCAGAAGACTTGTTCAAGAAAGAAATGTGTCCAGTGGATGTGAGGCAGAGGGTGAGGACGAATCAAAAAGAGATGTGTTGTAGAGCTGCAAGAATTGTGTCACTCCTTAGCAGATTTGAAAATGACAAAACACATGGTTAAAGGCACAATATGTAAGAATTTTGGATTAAAACATCCAAAAACCATTAGAACAGTGTCACGCTCGCCTCTCATTAACAATCGCTCCAGCTGCCTCGTTGTGCTGCCACAGCACTCAGCACTGCTCTTCTTCATACTATAGTAAAGTCATGATCTCATCCATGAACATGATTTCTGTCCGAGTCATGTCCCGATTCTTTTCCAACAGTTGTGACGTGAAGATGACCACTACCATGATTCCACTCTCAATCTTGGCATCATCAATCTATGCCTTTGTTTTGAATAGGCGACCTCTATTGGCGAAAACGTACATAGTGTGCCTGCAAATATTTTTTTTTAATAAACCTGAAAAGTCAAAATGATTGATACAGAAGCTCCAGTGCTCTATGGACATAGCCTCTTCCGAATACATTTGGGTGCTCTCTCAGGGGACCTGGCTGGCACTGGTGATTCCCCAGGGGACACTGCGGGCACTGGTGCTTCTGCTGGGGAGGCAGTGGGCATGGGTGCATCCTCTTGGGACGAGTTGGACACAGGTGCTTCCTTAGGGGATGTGGTGGGTTCTGGTGCCCCATCTGGTGTACTGGCAAGTGTAGGTGGTCCCTTAGGGGACCTTAAGGACAAGGGTGTCAAATGCTGTCTCATTTTTTTCTCAGTTTTCCCATGAATGGGGGCCAAGCAGGTAGATGTACTTCCTGTGGGGACCCATCTGGCATGGGTGTTCCGCAGGGTAGACCTGAAAACCAACTGGCATAACAAGAAGCAGGTGATACGAATCAATCAAACAATGAGTCCCCATAGAAACAAATGGGAACATGCTTTGAAACCATAAAGTGCTTCTCAAATGGAAGACTGCATCCTAGTGAGGATATGTCCTTCCTAGGCTGCTTTCCACTTCGCTTTTAGACACACACTCAAACTTCCCTAAGCACTTCCCCTCGGGAAAAACCCGCCGCCATTTTGAAGTGCGTTTCACTTGTGAAGTGGACGAGTGAAGTTTATATGGACAGACCTCGACCCCTTGATTTTGTCAGAGGGAGTGAGTCTACTTCAAGGCTGCATTCCACCCCAAATGTTTATGCCCTTCTCTTGCCAACATCCTTCTTAAAATTATACTACATAAACGAAAAAAAAATAAAAATAAAAAAATCAATAGTATAAACTTTAACTGTGAACATAAGGTTGCTATTATGCGATTAAATCTCAACATAATTAATAAATTATACACTATTATGCAATTAATTCTCAAAATAAATATATCATACACTACAGTTAAGCGTGCATCTGCTGTGACATCACAATCAAGTTGAATTGTGGGATATAGAGTTGCTTGAAGCGTAAATCTTACACAAGAGTAGACTCGCTCCCTCAGTCAAAATCGAGGGGACGAGGTACTATCCACATAAACACTTGACAAAGTGGAACTAACTTCAAAATGGTGGCAGTGATTCCCGAAGGGAAGTGCTTAGAGAAGTGGAAGTGGAACGCACCCCATATGTACACTTCAGACGGTTCAGATTATGCAGATCATTTTTAATTTACCCCCTCCACAAACAACTCTATTCTAATTAGTTCTCGCATCTGATTGGCTGATAGCCGTGTGATATTTCAGTGATAACAGCAGTCCTACCTTTTCACCATTTGTATCACTCCGCTTGAAGTGACCGTCATGGCGGCCGATCAGATCAACCGTAATATTTGAGAATACTACTTCTTGTACCACGAACTGTAATTTTAATAGTTTTTTAGGTGAGAATGGAGCTGTTTAGACCTGAATTATGTGACTTATATTTAATAATAGCACCTATTTTACAATCTGTTTAGATGTTTTCGGAGATGCGAGCTCCAGGCCGTTCAACCTGAGACATAATTCAATTTGAGTACATTAAACGGCAATCTTTGGTCTTATCAATCTATTATTTGTTCCACAGCAAGTCGAATTGTGCCATGTTTAATTTGATAATAATTACCTTATCCTTTATATAGCATATATATATATATATATATATATATATATATATACCAGTAGTGGCCACTTGTGCAATGTAAGCAGTGACAAACATCTGAGTCAACGAGACTGAGGAAAGTTTGCTAGGGAAGGGCATAAGACTGGAACTGTAACGCAGCCCTAGTACAGGGCTAGAGCCCTCCTCAGCATTAAACACTAGAATGAGACAGTCTAATATATGAGCATGGCCACATCACACATGTTCCAACCACCACGCTCACAGAAAGAAAATACAATTAAAACTTCATTTTGGAAAAATATTTTGTATTGAAAATGAATCAGAAATCAGAAAGAGCTTTATTGCCAGGTATGTTGTTTACACATACTAGGAATTTGTTTTAGTGACAGAAGCTCCACAGCACAACAGAGTAACAGCGACAAGACAAGACACATAATAAAGAGAATAAAAATAATAATATACAAATTTACAAGATAGACAAAGTGCAAAAAAAGCAAAAAACAATATATAATATAGACAATTTGTATGCACAGTTATGTGTGCAAATTTGAAATATAAATAAGCGTTTTTAAGTACATAAAAAAGTGTAATAGTGTTGTGTGTTCTGTGTTTGTCAAGTGTTCATGAGATTAATTGCTTGAGGGAAGAAACTGTTCCTGTGTCTGGTCGTTCTGGTGCTCAGGGCTCTGTAGCGTTGACCAGATGGCAACAGTTCAAAGAGGGAGTGTGCTGGATGTGAGGGGTCCAGAGTGATCTTCTTTGCCCTTTTTCTCACTCTGGATAAGTACAGTTCTTGGAGAGTGGGGAGGGTTGTGCCAATGATTCGCTCAGCAGACCGGACTACCCTCTGTAGTCTGCTGAGATCAGATTTGGTAGCTGAGCTGAACCAGACGGTAATTGAAGTGCAGAGGATGGATTCAACGATGGCAGAGTAAAACTGTTTCAGCAGCTCCTGTGGCAGGTTGAACTTCCTCAGCTGGCGAAGGAAGTACAACCTCTGCTGGGCCTTTTTCACAATGGACTCAATGTGGTTGTCCCACTTCAGGTCCTGGGAGATGGTGGTGCCCAGGAACCTGAATGACTCCACTGCAGTCACAGTGCTGTTCATGATGGTGAGTGGGAGAAGAGCAGGGGGGTTTCTCCTGAAGTCCACGGTCATCTCCACTGTCTTGAGCGTGTTGAGCTCCAGGTTGTTAAGACTGCACCAGACAGCCATGTTCAACCTCCAGTCTGTAAGCAGACTCGTCACTGTCCTGGATGAGGCCGATCAGTGTGGTGTCATCCGCAAACTTCAGGAGCTTGACAGAGGGGTCTTTAGAGGTGCAGTCGTTGGTGTACAGGGAGAAGAGCAGTGGGGAGAGGACACAGCCCTGAGGGGCGCCGGTGCTGACGGTGAGGGTGCTGGATGAGAATTTTCCCAGTCTCACTAGCTGCTGCCTGTCTGTCAGGAAGCTGGTGATCCACTGACAGACAGAGGTGGGCACGGAGAGCTGAGTTAGTTTGGGCTGGAGGAGTGATGGGATGATGGTGTTAAAAGCAGAGCTGAAGTCCACAAACAGGATCCTCACATAAGTCCCTGGTCTGTCCAGATGCTGGAGAACATAATGCAGTCCCATATTGACTGAATCATCCACAGACCTGTTTGCTTGGTAAGCAAACTGCAGGGGGTCCAGTAAGGGTCCAGTGATGTCCTTCAGATAAGCCAGAACCAGTCTTTCAAATGATTTCATGACCACAGACGTTAGAGCCACAGGTCTGTAGTCATTTAGTCCAGTAATTTTGGGTTTCTTTGGGACGGGGATGATGGTGGAGCGTTTGAAGCATGAGGAGACTTCACACAGCTCCAGTGATCTGTTGAAGATCTGTGTGAAGATGGGGGCCAGCTGGTCAGCGCAGGTTTTCAGACAGGCTGGTGAAACACTGTCTGGGCCTGGTGCCTTTCTTCTCTTGTTCTTTCTGAAGACTTGGCGCACATCATCTTCACTGAACTGAATTGCAGGTGTGGGGGAGAGGGGGGTTGTTGGAGGTGTGAATGGTGATTTTTCAAACCTGCAATAAAACTCGTTCAGATCGTCTGCCAGTTGTTGATTCTCCAGAGCTGGGGGATGGTGTCTTGTAGTTGGTGATAACTTTCAGACCTTTCCACACTGAAGCTGTGTCATTAGAAGAGAACTGATTTTGAAGCTTATCAGAATAATTCCTCTTTGCCACTCTGATCTCCTTTTCCAGTGTGTATTTGGCCTGTTTGTACAAGACTCTGTCCCCTTTTCTGCAAGCATCTTCTTTGGCCTGACGGAGCTGGCTGAGTTTTGCAGTGAACCAGGGTTTGTCATTGTTGTAAGTTAAATGAGTCTTTGTAGGAATGCACAAATCCTCACAGAAACTGATATATGCAGTTACAGTCTCTGTGAGCTCATCCAGATTGGTGGCAGCAGCTTCAAAAACACTCCAATCAGTCCATTCGAAACAGGCTTGTAAAACCCGCTCTGTTTCGGTGGTCCATCTCTTTACAGACCTTGCTACTGGTTTAGCTGATTTCAGTTTCTGCCTGTAGGTCGGTATGAGATGAACTAAACAGTGATCAGAGAGCCCCAAAGCTGCCCGTGGGACAGAGTGATATGCATCCTTTATTGCTGTGTAACAATGATCCAGTGTATTACTGTCTCTGGTGGGGAAAGTAACATGCTGTCTGTATTTTGGAAGTTCACGTGAGAGAACCGCTTTATTAAAGTCCCCGAGAATGATTAGAACAGAGTCCGGGTGTTGTTGCTCGCTCTCTGTGATCATATCAGCGAGTATCTGCAGAACCGAGCTCACGTGCGCTTGCGGAGGAATGTAGACGCTCACCAGAATGAACGAGCAAAACTCCCGCGGCGAATAGAACGGCTTGCAGTTAATGAAGAGTGTTTCAAGATCGGGACAGCACATCTTCTTTAACACCGTTACATCTGAACACCACCTTTCATTGATGTAAAAGCACGTCCCGCGTGATTTCCCAGTTGATTCTGCGTCGCGATCTGACCTAAACAGCTGAAAGCCCGGCAGACTTAACACGCTGTCCGGAATGGCGTCGTTCAGCCAGGTTTCCATGAAGCACAGAGCAGCCGAGTTCGAGAAATCCTTATTTGTCCGGGAGAGCAGAAGGAGTTCATCCGTTTTGTTGGGCAGAGAGCGGAGATTCGCCAGATGGATGCTAGGCAGCGGCGTTCTTAATTCGCGCTGTCTGAGCTTCACGAGGGCGCCGGCGCGCTTTCCCCGTCTGCGCGTCCTGAAGCGTCTAAGCGTCTAGGCGCTTTCACACAGGATGCGGCATGCGCTGCGCTCGCCGCTGGGTTCAGCGCAGCCCTTCAGATACAAAGCGATTTGCGCTGCGCTGGCCAGAGCACAGTAGGCGGAATTTTCCAAACATGTAGCGGGAGTTTTATACATAGTCACTTGATTGTTGTTCCACCTTTCGGTCAGCAGTAAAGTATATGTCCCGGGCCGTGCTAAGAAGTGAGCAATAGCAATAGCCCTGCTTGTAAGAAGAAAGAAAGCAGCTCTTGACAATGTCTGTCATGTCTCCATGAAACTGCTTTTCTCCCGATGTCAATATACGACCAGCAAACTTGTATTGTATAGCTCTGGAAATTCCAACACAGTAAATACTTAGCTGTTCATCCATTTTGCTTTCCGATTGTTTGGATGCCCCGTTGCTATTGGTCGCGCGGGTAATCATCACAGAGCGCAGCGGCAAAAGTTGAACTATTTTGAACTTTGACCGCGGCGTGCGCGCAAGCTGCGCTCCGCTGCGTCTGCGCTTTGGTCGACGCAGTTCTCGCGCGGCGCAAGCCATTGAAACAAATGGGTTTCATAGCGCAGCGCAGCGCATACCGCGTCCTGTGTGAAAGGGCCTTAAACAGCGCTGCCGCTCCGCCGACTACAACATTCAACAAAACGTCTGAATAATCGAAATCCGGTAAAAGATTTTGTGGTGTGTACTGCCGAATGTTCAGCAGTTCATCCCTGGTAAAACTGATGGTGTTGAAAAACAAAAAACAGGAAAAACTAACAAAAACAGTACAAACACTGAAGAGCTAAGCACTGTGGCTGCCATGCGCGGCGCCATCTTGCTGGAAAAAATGTTTATATTAACTGGCTTTCTATTAATGCAACACATGAATGACAACCATCTGTGGTCTCCCTGTGGCTTACATTATTGTCAGTTTAGTGTTAAGTGATTGATTTACACCAAAACAAAAGATAACATGTATGCCTTTATTTCCAAAGACATTATATTTGTGTTACATTTCAAAATGAACTCAGACAAGCTCACTGCAGACTCGTTTTGCGTCAGTTCTTTTTTGTGAATAGGAATGTGTGCAAAGGTTTGTGGGCGATTTAAAGATGTGAAAATGAGCTGAATAAAGGATGTGAAATGAAGACTGCCTTCCAAGGATCCTTCAAATTGAGGCATCCTTTGACAGAGCTTGATGACGTGGCAGTCAAGATGTCAGAACGTGGGCTCAATATTGGCCAACGCTATTCATGTGAGCAGCACAATGTATGCGTGTGATGCTAATGCAGGAGCCGGCCAATAATGAGTTGGCAATCTGATGTAGAACATGGAAGCCCTGAACGTAAACAGCCTACGAGAATGACACAAAAGAGAAGATATTGTTGAATAAAGTCATTATTTTTGTTTTGTTTTTTTGCACAAAAAGTATTCTTCTAGTCGCTAAGGTTGAACCACTGTAGTTACGTTGACTACTTTAACTATTTAGTACCTTTATGGACTTTAAAAAGTGGTGGTTAAATTGCTGTCTATGGAGTCAGACAGCTCTAGGATTTCATCAAAAATATCTTAATTTGTGTTCTGAAGATGAACAAAGGTCTTACGGGTTTGGAACGACATGAGGGTGTGTAATTAACGATTTAAGAATTTAAATTTCTGGGCGAACTAACCATCAACTTATATAAATGAGTTTAACAATTTACCCTGAAAAGTATTTTAATTGGTGGCACAATAATATATTTTGTAACACCAAAATTTTCATGTGACTGAACACCAGGGGCGGTTTCTTCATTAGAGCAATAGGGCGACGCACCACCAAAGTGAGAAAGGGACGGATTTTTCAATCACATTCAACCACAGAGTTACGCTAGCTGTCACTTCTAGGCTGTTTGTTCTGCCTCTATATATAGTCCAATCAGCGTCGAGTCACGCTCTGTGGAGTACCGCCTCTTTTTGGGCATTTCAGTCTGGTGGAGATTTGCCCCGACTGCTCTCATAGACTTCCATTCAAAGAACTTTTTTTTCAAACTGCAGGCGCTGCAATGCAATCTCTTTTTTTTTTCTTTTTTTTTTTTTTATTAACCAGAAATATACAATAATAAACAGAAATGTACATATTAATGCACAGAAAAAACATGCCAGAGTGTACAAACCATTGATGTATTCATCAAAAAACTGAATATACTTTAAAAATATGACAAGTCTTCCTTGCTTTTTTATTTATAATGTTCTCCAAACTGGTGCAGTAGTCTTTTGTCTCCTGAAGAAAATTTATAAAATTTGGCTTGGATCCTGACCATTTCTTCTTGTGTATATGAAATTTTCCCAAAATAATAAACAGTTGTACAATAAAATTAAAAAATTTTCCAGTTTATATTCCTAAATACATTGGTCCACAACAAGCTTTTATGAGTAGCTGTTTCACCAGTTACAATATTCCTAATATTTATTTGTACACCTATGTTTCAAAATATCAATATCTCCTATAAACATGCTGCCTTTAACAAATATTGCCTCAGAAGAATCAGTTCCACAAGCTCTTACAAAATGTATAACTTGTTGAGGTTGGCATCAAATACAACAGCATACTCTTTTGGCGTTACAGTGGAAACCCAAATTTTTCCAAGAATTCACTAAAAGATAATAAATTACCATTTGAATTTAAGAGTTGTCTAACTAATACAATATTATTTTCATACCAACTATTATAGAAGAGAGATTTATTTTTATATTGAATGCACCTATTATTCCAAATAATGTATTTATTTGGGGAAAAATTGTGCTTAAACACCAGCATCCAGGCCAATAAAGCTTGTTTGTGAAATTTAATTTGACTGGCAGTTTTTCAATTTTAAAATCACATCTTAAAAGAAGATCTATGCCGCCCACCATATCAAACACATGTTTTGGAAATGTATACCACATACTATCCTTTTCTTTCATGAATTTAATAAACCAATTAATCTTGAATGTATTGTTTAAAGTTTCAAAACTAAGCACAGATAATCCACCTTTGCTCTTTGGTTTACATAGAATTTCTTTTCTCAAATAATGGTGTCTATTTTTCCATAAAAAATTAAATAACATTTTGTCTAATTCTTTACATACATTAGATGGCATATCTAAAGCTAAAGACACATAAACAGATCTTGATATCCCTTCTGCTTTGGATAGTAAGACCCTACCATTCAGGGATAAATCTCTTTGAAGCCAAATATTCAGTCTTGCCTTTGTTTTGTCAATTATTGGCTTGAAATTGAGCACACTGCGTTCACGCTCATCTTTATGTATAATAACTCCTAAATATGTGATTGTATGTTTAATAGGAATACCATGTAATTCTTTTAAGTTACATTCTTTAAGTGGAAACAGCACTAATTTATTTATATTAATTTTAAGACCTGATACTGAGGAAAACTCTTTAATGCAATTAATTGCTTTTATTATTTCTGAATCATTTTTAAGAAAAATAGTAGTATCATCAGCCAATTGACACAATTTAAATACTCTTTCAAATACTCTTATACCTCCGAACTCTGCTTTTTTGATATGTATAGTCATAATTTGTGTAACTAATAAAAACAAAAATGGAGACAAAGGGCTACCTCGATCAATCTTAAATCTACCACTTGTACCCATTAATAATTTGACTGAACTATTACATCCATTGTAAATAGTTCAAACAGCTTTTTGGAAGTAATCTCCAAAACCAAAATGTTGAATACATTTGAACATAAACTCATGACTCACGGTATCAAATGCTTTGTAAAAGTCTATGAATAACATAAAAGAATCAGTTGGTATGTAGCAATTATATTCAATCATATCTAAAATTAATCTGATATTATTACTGATATGTCTCCCAGTCATAAACCCTGACTGTTCTTCATCAATGATCTCTTCTAGACCTTTTTTTAATCTTTTTGCAAAAACTAGAGCAAAAAGTTTAGCATCATTATTCAGAAGGGTAATTGGTCTCCAGTAGTCAATGTAAACTTTATCCTTATTCGGCTTAGGAATAACTGTAATAAGTCCTTGTTTGAGAGTCGCAGGTAATTCCCCGAATTCAATGGATTCTTTTAACATGACTGCTAAAAAAGGAGATAACTGACCACTGAATATCTTATAGAATTCACTGGTAAGCCCATCGCTCCCTGGAGACTTATTATTTTTCAAGCCTACAATACAATTTTTCAATTCCTCTTTTAGACTAATATCTTTGTCACAAAATAATTTAAATTCTTCATCTATTTTCTTTGTTATGTCAGAAATATTATTCAAAAATAAATCTGTTTCTCTATCATCATGAGAATCTGAAGTGTACAGAGTTTTACATTTTATTAATCATGAGTTTACGTATAGAAGATAATTCCCTATTACGATTTTGAAAAAATATTTTGTATTTTTCTCACCTTGTTCCATCCACTTCTGTCTACTCCTTATAAAGGCACCTCTAGCTTTGTCTATATAAATTGTGTCTAATTGTAATTGCAAGGAGGCCAATTGTTTAATTTCTTCATTTGTTAAAATTTGCTTACCAGATCATTCCATTATTTCTTCAATTAATTTATTTTCTTTTTCTTTTTTTACTTTAGCTATTTTTTTCCCTATACCTATAGCTACGCTTCGTATTTCAAATTTCATTAATTCCCAATTGTGACCAAATTTATTGAAGATACATGCCCGTTTCCAATATTTTCCGATAATTTCAGTGGCTTTAATTTTAAACCATTCATTCTCTAACAAGTTTTTAATTAATTTCCAATAATTTGTTTTAGGACAAGCTAGACTTACAGCATCTTTGTTCATTTTAATCATTATAGCCTTATGATATGTTAATACTGATGATTCAATTTTCACTAATTCAACATCATCTACACTATTTGCAGAAATTATCCGAAAATCAATACGAGATTGTTTAGTCAAATCATCAAATGCTCCAAGTGTACATTCTTTGGTGTGGGTAAGTATATCTCCAGATATCCAAAAGATCCAATCTTGCACATATATTTTTTAATTCACATGTTTTTTCATTGCTTTTAGGAGGCCATCGGTCTATTTCTTCGTCCATAACAGTATTAAAGTCCCCAAACCAAATAATCATTGCATAAGGAAATTTAGAACACAATTGGTTGATTCTACTCTCAATTGTTAAAAACAAAAGATTATTCTTCTGCTTATTATTTGTGGCATAAACATTTACTATAATAAATTGTGAAAGATCAATACTAACATGTAGAATTATCCATCTTCCTTCAGTATCTGTTGCGTCCTTTGAATTTACCTTTTAATATAACTACCCCTGCAGATTTGTTAGTACCAAATGAGAATCAAACATCATTCCCCCACTGACTTCTCCAAAAAGTTACATCTGCTTCACAAGCATGAGACTCCTGAATGAAATAAAAGTCTGCACCTTTGTTTTGACAATACAAAAATAAAGATTGCTGCAATGCAATCTCATGGGTTCCGGGAGGGCTCGCACTAACGTGCTTTCGTCATCATACATAACCTTAACTTGTGCAGCGATTGGTGGAAACAAACATACCTTTATTATTTTTTTTTTTTAAGCTGAAGTGACATTTAATAATTTCCTCAGTGCATAATTTACATTTCACAGACATATTCTCCATCTGTAAAAGTTAGAAAGTCGAGAAAATATTTCCATTTTGCAGTCAGGCGTAGACGAGCCTTCAGCAAGCACAAACTTCCGTGAACGAGCGCCGCCGCGTGCCGAACAGACGGAGTTCAATCTGAGTAAAATACATTTTGCTCAAAATATTTGTTGAAAATTTGTTTTTTGTTTTTTTGGCTAACATAATTATGTCATATGTAGAATTTCGAACCTACAACTAAGTATATTTGTACGATAGCAGTAACTGTGTAAAGTGACTATTGTAGGGTAATCAAAATAATAATAATTATTAGTCTGTTCTTTTGTTTTTATTTATTTTCATTTTTAGTTTAGTGTATTTAACTTCTGCTTCAAAAAACATTTTGTTTTTAGATTGTAAATGTACAATTTTAGAATGTAGCCTAGGCCTAATGTGATTTGACCCCTTCTTTGCACATAATTTATAGCATATACTACACAGTAGGGTTGCACGGTGTACCGGTACTACGGTAGTATCGCGATACTAAAGCTTCAAAATACTGGCGATGCCATTGTATTTTTTAAACGGTAGTATCGTCAGTACTGTAAGGAATGTTGTATGTGCGGCAGGTACACTTCAATTGAACATGCGTGCCTGCAAAAACATTACAAGAGACTGCCGTTGACTGTCTGCTGTGCCCTGTGTAGTAAATGCTCTGTAGGATTAACGCCTTATTGTTTCCTGATGCTTCAGTTAATTTTGCAATGAGATAAAGTTGCACTTGCACGTTGTTATTCGCAGTGCATTTTATCTGGGGGGTCTGAAATTCACTTAATTAACGTCATAAAATCTTTATATAAGAATGAATTCTCACAGTTTTTCCGTTGCTCATTTGACCACTTCTGGAAAAGATTAAATCGTTTGTTTCTAGAAACATCTTTGCGAACACGATTCAGACAAATGCAATTCCATTCATCAATAAACTATAGCGGGTTTGCACTCGGTTCTTATCAATCATATCAATCGTGATTTTATAATTATAAATGTATTATATGTTTTAATATACATACTGCTCTCCAGTCAGGGTTAGATATTTCAAGATAGGCTGGCAAAAATGCTCCTGATAGTTCGTGACACGAGCAAGAGCGCTGTTTTTGTTTCGTTTCTAAATGAATCTGTTTTTGAACAAATTGGGTGAGTCACTGACTCACTAATCCATTCATTAAGACAGTAATTTGCTTCGTTCCTGAATGAATCAGCCGTTTTGAAAGAATCGGTTGAATGATTCATTGACTTAATCATTAACACTTGCTGCCACCTACTGGCGACTTTAGTCTCCCATCTAAAAGTAGGCCTATTCTATAATTTTTTACCATCTAAAAGTAGGTCTATTCTATCATTTTTTTTCCCACCAACATTTTTATTTCTATATTCAGATTTTTATATTTGAAACATTAATATCATAACATTATTCATGCAATTGTAATTGAATTGTAAATGCATAAATGCTACATCGTAATGTCAGTTCATACAGCTTCTGTGCAGTGCTAAGATGAATTTTGTTTACAATGATTCATTTGATTGGTAATAAAAGCCTGTTATTCATTCTCATTAATGAAGTATTCAGAGAAAAATCTGGTCTGTTTTCATGTATTTATGAAAGTTTGGTTCATTTTGTATACTGCATGGTATCGCGATACTACTTGGTATCGTGATACTTCAGCTGGTATAGTATCGTAAGACATTTTTATGGTATCGTGACAACCCTACTACACAGTTACATTCATGTTTGTTTTTATAGCCTTCAATATGAATATTGTTTCTAGGACAATATTGAGCAGGATCTTAAATAAAAAATTTTTTAATTAAATACAGATATTTTTTTTTTTTTAGATCTCAGCCCTATGGCATGCTTTAAATACTGAATTTTCCATGTTTTAGATAGATACATTATTATATCACTTGTTAAATGGTTATTTAACAATTAGCCTATTCATTCCTGTATTTCTAAAAAAAAATTTGCACCCCCCCCCAAATATTTTTTGCACCAGCCGCCACTGCTGAACACACACTTGGCTAAGTTAAAGGGGGGGTTTCACACGCAGTTTCTGCCAATCTCATGCTATCATTGGTCAGCTAAACATATGTATTTAAACACACAATACACCCTCGCATTATCCATGGATAACTTTTTAATCACTATAATGAATATAGCATATGAATGATGAATAATGAATTTATGAATTCACTACGTTCATGTTGTTTACATTATATGCTCTTAGGCACCTATTGCCAACAAAACAGACATTTGATGCAGTTTTACTCACCACCTGCGGTTCTGACTCATGATCGGGATCGTTACCGCTGTGACCGTTCCATCTTTTAGTTTCAAACGATCTGTAAATCCAGTGTAGAACTGGGCCTTGTTTAAGAAAACATAAGCGCCGATCCTGAGGGCTCGAGCAGCCACGGAAAAACACGAGATATTCTCCATTCATTTTAACCAATAAAAAAGTGATTGTAATTATCAGTCTCTATGGTTATTTTAATGACAAATATCGAGAGCGCATCAATGTAATACGAGAGCCCAAATCTCTCAACTCCACTTAACGCTGGGTTCTTTAGGAAGCAAGTTATCTTTCCCTCACAACCAAAAACACACTTCTTTGGTGACATTGTTGATTTCCTGAAGTCCTGTGACCTGTGCAGCGCTGCCGACAACTTCCGTAAAGCCTAACGTACATTGATGGGCGTGCTTTTGCTCTCTCGCTCTGGGGTGCGTTTCCCGAAAGCATCATTGGTGAACCGTGGTCGTAAGTCCCATTGAACTCTATTGGTAATGACGGAACTTACGTCCATAGTTCGCTTTGGGTAACGCACCCCAGGTCGACATGTGTGTGCGCGCACGTGCCCTTCTGGGAGAAGCGCCCTTACAATGAATTCCGCCCCCGTTTACGTCACTTAGGCCCATACTCAAAAAAAGACCCCGAATCCTGTAAGGATTTGGAAGAGAATTTTTGACCCCCTTTAAAACTACTGTCACTCAGCCCTCTGTGCTCCTCTTGTGACAAGATTTGTTGTGCATTTATGCATCTCACAACATAAATAAAGCCCTTTGTGATCCCATAAAAATTAAGTTCTAGTTTTTTAGGATTTCCTTCCACTTAAAGGGTTAGTTCACTCAAAAATGAAAATTATGTCATTAATGACTCACCCTCATGTCGTTCCAAACCCGTAAGACCTCCGTTCATCTTCAGAACACAGTTTAAGATATTTTAGATTTAGTCCGAGAGCTTTCTGTCCCTCCATTGAAAGTGCAGGTACGGTAGACTGTCCATGTCCAGAAAGGTAATAAAAACATCATCAAAGTAGTCCATGTGACATCAGTGGGTTAGTTAGAAGTTTTTGAAGCATCGAAAATACATTTTGGTCCAAAAATAACAAAAAATACGACTTTATTCAGCATTGCCTTCTCTTCCACAGTGACGCTGCTTCTTCTTCTTCTTCTTCTATGGCGGTTGGCATCCAGCTTATTGGTGCATTACCGCCCCCTTCTGCTCCGGATAGTGACGCTGATGACGTGTTATGTAGTGCGCCCGAGCTTCGTTTACAGTCTGAGGGAGACGCATGCTGTATTCAAGCTATTCTACATTGTTTGTATTTTGGTATTGCTATATTTTTTAAAATGGTGCGTAGGTGTGCGCGTCGCGGATGTCCTAATCGCGTCACAGTCCGGAGCAGAAGGGGGCGGTAATGCACCAATAAGCTGGATGCCAACCGCCGTAGAAGAAGAAGCAGCAGCATCAATGTGGCTATACACAGACCCGGAAGAGAAGACAATGCTGAATAAAGTCGTATTTTTTGTTATTTTTGGACCAAAATGTATTTTAGATGCTTCAAAAACTTCTAACTAACCCACTGATGTCACATGGACTACTTTGATGATGTTTTTATTACCTTTCTGGACATGGACAGTGCAACGTAACGTTACCTACACTTTCAATGGAGGGACAGAAAGCTGTCGGACTAAATCTAAAATATCTTAAACTGTGTTCCGAAGATGAATGGAGGTCTTACGGGTGTGGAACGACATGAGGGTGAGTCATTAATGACATAATTTTAATTTTTGGGCGAACAGTTCACCCAAAAATGAAAATTCTGTCATTTATTACTCACCCGTAAGACCTTCGTTAATCTTCAGAACTCAAATGAAGATATTTTAGTTGAAATCCGATGGCTCCGTGAGGCCTCCATAGGGAGCAATGACACGTCCTCTCTCAAGATTCATAAAGGTACTAAAAACATATTTAAATCGGTTCATGTGAGTACAGTGGTTCAATATTAATATTATAAAGCGACGAGAATATTTTTGGAGCGCCAAAAAAAATAAATAAATAACGACTTATTTAGTGATATCCGATTTCAAAACACTGCTTCAGGAAGATTCGGAGCACAAATTAATCAGTGAATCGAATCTGCTGTTCGGAGCGCCAAAGTCACGTGATTTCAGCCATTGGCAGTTTGACACGCGATCTGAATCATTATTCGATACACTGATTCATTTGTGCTCCGAATCTTCCTGAAGCAGTGTTTTGAAATCGGATATCACTAAATAAGTCGTTATTTTGTTTGTTTTTTGGCGCTCCAAAAATATTCTTGTTGCTTTATAATATTAATATTGAACCACTGTACTCACATGAACCGATTTAAATATGTTTTTTGCTTGCACACAATTCTCTAAACTCTAAACACACAAAATGTCACACATCTCAAGCAAAAAAAAATTATCCAAAACTATTTGAACTCTTCCAAATATGGTGTTTTTGCATAGTAACTCTACACACAAACACAAAAATCAAATGATTAGCCATATACATGCCAAACAATCTGCACTGTGTAAAGCACTATAGAAATAAAGGTGACTTAACTTGTTTGCATATTCAGTATACATTTACAAAATAAACAGAATTGCAAGGGTGAAATTTTCTCAAAACCTTCATTTTTGATTTCTAAGTGAACAAATTAGGTATGCTGTAAGTGTTTTCACACATGATCATTGGGTGTAGGTAATCACTAAATAAGTGAGAAATTTAAATGGCAGCATTTTCCAAATGAAACACGAGCTGTTAGTTTTGAATGATCTGTAGAGAACTGCGTTTAGCGTTTTGCAAAAGTTTGCTTTACAATAATTGTAAACTGAGTATAAACCTAATCATGTACTTGGTGTTTTGCAGACTTGGTCTGAAGATTAGGTATGTGAGTGAATGGTTTAACTGAGTGGGCCTCATGTACCACTTTTGGTCTGCAAACAATTTTTTAAAAACTGTTATGTCCTGTTCACAGACCACTAGGGGGCAGCATAAGACCCTGTAAAATTTCAAATGTATACATTTGACAGTGAACTGGGTGTGTATTCTAAATAAATTTTAATAAGACACATACCCCAATTAAATCTTGATATTACACTGTTTCAGACGATGTCCCTTAACTCATAACATGAGTCTATCTGATTTACAAGCAAATTATCAAAAATAACATTACAGCCCAATTATCGTTTCCTGAAACATAAATATGATAATAGGTAACAGGCCCTATTATAGGCTTTCTCCTCCACTCTTTTCTGTTAGTTTGATCTGCCCAATAATGAGATAATGAGAAAGAATAAATAATATGCGTGGATAATAATAGTAGACAGAATTTTAGGGTGAACTATCCCTTTAAGTCCACCTTAAAAACAATGACTGGACTGAAGACAATGAGGGATGAATTAAATGAACTTTAGCTGCGGCATTGACCCAGCTTTAAAGGGATAGTTCACATAAAAATGAAAATTATTCCATGATTTATTCATCCTCAAGCTGTCCCATCTTCTTTCAGACGAATCGGAGATATTTAAAAATATCCTTAGTCCTCCAAGGTTTATAATGGTTGTGAATGGCTGCCCAAATTCTGAAGACGAAAAAAAGGCATCCATCCATAAAAAAATGAATCCATACGACTCCATTAATAATAAAGGCCTTCTGAAGCAAATCGATGCATTTGTATAAGACAAGTATCCTTATTTAAAGTAAAATAACAAGCTTCCGGTGTGACAGCCATACGCATTCAACGTACGTCCAAAAAGCGTTAACTCCCGCGACGTTGTACACAATGCCATGAGGTTCTACACAATGACATGACTTGCTACTATATCTCTGATTGTGTTCGTCCGAAAGAATAAAGTCATATATGCCTAGGAAAGCTTGAGGGTGAGTAAATCAGGGAATAATTTACATTTTGGGGTGAACTATCCCTTTAACTCCTTTCTTTTTTTTGGTCATGGAGTGATGCATGAGGGCATGACCTCTGGAGCAGCATGGTCAGATGTTTGTCAGACCCAATGGTGAAGCTGCCGACCTCTCCATGTCAGGCCTAATTTAGGTCTTCTGCACCTGAATAACAGTTAAAATTAATGAGCCGTTGAGCCATTGTCCCAGCAGACCTGCTGCACACTAAAGCACAAACGCAAGCCATAAAGACATTCTTTTACAGTTTAATAACCAAAAATATTCATAAATCAAACAATACACTTAAGTGTGAAATGTATAAGAAAAACAATTGCGTAGACAGCATATTTCATATTACAATAAAAAATTGTGTGCCTCCCATCATTATACAGGTAGCAAGCTCTGCACAAGTGAGAGATGCATCCATGATCAAGACTACAACATATACATAACAATATGCAACAATATGCATAACATTAAGTGAGATTTCCTCGTGAGGTCAGTCACTCTTTTCACTGATACAGCTCCCAGTATTTAAGATGCATAAGATGACAAATACAAAAAACAGTAGTGTATTCAGTGAGAATGTTGCACAATCACATGTAATGCAGCCTCATGAATATATAAATATTCTAATCATATATGTGTGTGTGTGTGGGGGGGAGGGGTGTTTAGCCAGAGGTAATTACAATGAAATCAAAGGAATTCTCTCACAACGGAATGAAACGGCACCATTTGTTTTTTTATAAACTGTTTACATTTTCCATAAGATTTAATTTAACATTATATAGAATAAGTTTGTGCGCTATTGTACACTGTACATGTGATTGTTTTTATGGTATCTTCTTATGATATACGTTCCCAATATATATAGTATCCAATGCAAATGAAGTACATCTGTGATCAACCAATCAAACACCTGCTCTGGTGACTTGATTCTTTTAAAATCTTCAAAAAACAAAAAAACAAAAAAAAAACTACTAAACCTCACAAAGGCTCTGCTTTGGCTGAATATGATTATGCTACAAGATAATATTTTAATATATGATGACCTGTCAATAACAGAATACATATAAAGGGACCATGACACTTTTGAAATGTGCAATGAAATATAAATAACTCTGACCGACTCTTCGCCCCCTACAAATGAAACCAATATAACCCTTCCTTTGGAAGTCTTGCATGTACTCATCTCATATCGCATAAAATCTCATAGCTGCACAAGAATGACAAAAAATGTATATATATTACAGCTTAATGAAAAAATATAAAAACAACAGTATGATGTAGAAATAAGACATTACAGCACCAACATTGTTATAGTTTAATATCGACCGAATAAAGAGAATCTAACGTGAAAATCCTATCGCAAATGATATGTGGTGATCTCTGATCTCAACTGTTCCCTCATTTTATTCTGTTTCTCTGAACACTGAAATGGATCCTGGGATTTAGAAAACTAGAGCAAAATACCAAAACTTCTCAAGCTGCACTTTGTACTCAGTATGGGGTTTAAAAGTGTGCCACACACACACACACACACACACACACACACACACCTGACTGAAAAGGAGAGGAAAAAAGAGGAAAAAATGACCAGACAGGAACAGATACCCTGAAAATGCTGGAGCCGTGCAAAACAAACGGGTGCACTGAAGCGATCAAAAGAGTTAGTTTAAAACTCTGCTTTTAAATTTGCTTCTGATTCTGTATCTAACAGCACACACACACACACACACACACACACACATACACACACACACACACAAAAACAAACATTTTATCTCAGCATCAAAGAAAATGCTCTGGGTGTACTGCAAAAAATAATTTTCTTAAATCAATATTTTTGTTTTACACCATCCTTTGAACAAGATAAATTTACTTGGGAAGCACAACAGAGAACAAATCCAAGTTTATTTTCCTAAACCCACTGGCAAATTGTTTTTCATTGTTTAATGCATAAACAACGCTATATTTTGCTTCATTTAAGCTTTAAAAAGCTGCCATTGGCGTAAGAGCCATGATATTTATTCCAGATACATTCTGGAAAAACAAGCCCTAATTTTTGATACAATTTTGCTTTTCAAATAAAGTTAGTTTGTAAGAATGTTCAGATATTTTTACTAAAAACAGTGACAAAAATACTGTTTGCATGTATTATTCCAGGTATTTGTGGGACTTTGGGACGTAAATCTAAATCATGCTTAATCTGGTCTTTTTGCCTTTGTTCTGCTCCCCCAGCAGAATTTATTTGCATTAATGGACAGTGACCCAGAATCCAGCTGTTATTGTGGAGATGAATCACTGTGCAAAAATAGAAATATTATAAATAAAACACTGTGTAAGCCATAAGGAAAACCCCCACAATAACCATTATTTACAATGATCTTTTTTAATCTTTTTCTAAAGCTTTCCTTTACTCAGCAGGGGAACTGCTACAGAAATCTCAGTTTGTGTGGTTAACTTCCTCCGCTGAGTACTGGGATGTGTTTCTATATTCAAAAAATAGAAAGAATGATTCAGAGTTCTGAATATGCATTAGACCTTGTTATGATGTTCTTTCTCTGAGCTTGAAGCGAGTTGGGGAATAAGGGCACAGTATAATGAAGGATTGTGTTCCTCCCTTGTAGGTATAATTACCATATTCACATGCAATATTGCTGATATGCTCTAACTGTGTTTGGGCAGGTAAATTAAATATAAATCGAAAAAGTACGCACTTACAATAGGCTGATAATGTCAAAATGATTTCCACTCTCAGCATGCAGCCCGATTTCCATCTCTTCCTTCCCAATTGTGGTCCTTCTATCCATAGCTTCCTCTCTCTTATCTTTTCTCCTCACTCTCGCCATTGTATTTGCCTGTCTAATATAGACACATTTGCGAGATTTAACATGAGTTTGGCCGCAGAAGCTGCTCAATGATCAGTACCGTTGGATCAAAATCTCTTTTCTGCCACAGGACTGTTGTTCTGACCTTGCTATTCTGTAAAACAAAATCAGCATGCTTAGTGAATACAACTAAATCTAATCGATGTCACCCTTGATTTCACTGCTAAAACATTAATAATAATGCTTGATTTTAGAATAGACGGAAGGAAATACACACACATACATACACAGTACAATCCTTGCCTGGTTCTCTCTCCAGCACTCTTTTTTCCCTAGAGACACTTTAATGCACTCCGGCTATTCTTAGATGACAGACCATTTCTTCAGAGAAAATTTGGCTGTGCACATTACAGCTATGTTTTAATTGACTCTTAATAATTCTTTATCCTTTCCACTCTGTTTCTTCTCTGTGATGTATTAAATATTGGTAGTTTTAAATATGGCTGATGTAAACAAGCCACCAAAGTAACCTTATTTAGATGTAATAATTTAGCTGAAAATTTTCCATTCAAATGTTTGGGTCAGTACAATTTCTTTAGATATTTATTAAGGAAGTCTTTTATTCTCACCAAGACTGCATTGATTTGATCAAGAATACAGTAAAAACAGTAAAATTGTAAGTATAATTACAATTTAAACTGCAAAAAATGCTCAAAATTAAGTGAGTTTTTGCTTAAAACAGGCAAAATTATCTGCCATTGGGGTAAGAAAAATAATCTTGTTTCTGTTTGAATTAAGATTCTATTTCTTTATCCATTGGCAGATAATTTTGCAAGACATAATATCTTATGCCACTTTACTCATCTAGTAAATGCATCTTGATTTAAGAATTTTTAGATATTTGGACTGGAAACAATTTTGCAGTGTAAAATAACTGTTTTCTTTTGTAATATATTTTAAATTTTCAGCATCATTACTCCAGTCTTCAGTGTCACATCCTTCAGAAATCATTCCAATATGCTGATTTACAGCTCAATAAACATTTCTTATTATTATCAATGTTGGAAGCAGTTGTGCTGCTTAATATTTTTGTGGAAACCAACATCTTTTTTTTTCAGGACTTTTAGATGAATATAAAGTTCAAATGAACAGTGTTAATTTGAAATAGAAATATATAACATTATAAATGTTTTTACTGTCTATTTTGGTCAATATAAAGGTATATAAAGTGCACCCAAAAATGAAAATTGGTAACCAGAAAGTTGACTTCCACAGTTTCTATAGTAAATAGTGACCATCAACTGTTTGGTTACCCACATTCTTCAAAATATCTTCTTTTCTGTTCATCAGAAGAAAGAAATTCATACAGGTTTGGAACAACTTGAATGTGCGTAAATGATGACAGAATTTTCATTTTTGGGTGAACTATCCCTTTAATGCATCTTTGCTGAATAAAAGAGAACAAATAATTATTATTTTTTTGAATGATAGTGTATATATTATATATAGCTACATTATGAATATATGCAGTATATAATTCTTTTTTGTGGTGGGGACAATGGAGGGGCAAGTAAAAAAGGGGAAAAAAATCTTCTTGTTGGGCCCTACATTCTGATGGTGTGGAAACACCCTATATATGGAGGGATACATAGATAGACAGACGAATGGATGGACATTAAATCGAATAAACCCTGTTAACCAGAGACAGCTAATGACGAAGTCTACCTCTGAATGTGCACAGCTATGAAATAAACTGCTTTTAATAGATAAAAACATACTAGAAGGCATAAAGGAAGATCACAGTTGAGTATTCAACTGTATGTCAGTAAGTGTGATTTTCTCTGCTGTGGTCAGCAGAAGCTCAGATCTGTCTGGATACACTACTAGAGCACCGGAGGCTTGTACTGTAGGAGGGTCACCATGGAGATGATTGACAGCAGGAGGCATTTCAAAGCTTTACGGCAACGACACAAGCTCCGGCTCGACCTAAGCACAACGGCGCCACCTAGAACAAAAACACAAATCCCAATTAGAGAGAATAGATTCGACTTCACAAACGTTCTCTTCGGGGTGCATTTATGGGATTGATGTTCTCAATGATGAGTCAATTTCTCTCTGTCAACACACATACTGCTCCCTCTCCTCCTCACACACACTTGTACGCAAACATACACTGTTACCCACACACATCCCGAGGCTTGTTTTTCTACAAACGAAACAATATGAACTCTCGGCATGTGGGCGAAGGAAATGTCGCCTAAAACATAACGAGAAATGAAGCCCAGGAGAAATCAGGCGGTTGCTATAGCGCGAGGTAATAACAGACGTTGTGATGCAGAGAAGAGCTGTGCTCCTGTCAAAATGATGGAGGCCCTGCATTTACATAATGAACAAACAGCACCGTAAACAAACATTGCCAGGAGGAATGAGGCAGAATCAAACCGTAACAGAAAACAGAGCTGTTACTTGTACGTGCGACACGAAGGGAGGAGAAGATTGATGTAAATGTACAGATATTACAAGAAAGTCAGGCAGATGGACAGTATGTGTTTACCTGTGTCCACTCATTGGTTTGGGGATCGTAGGCTTCCACTGTGTTTAGGTACACCTGCCCATCATAACCACCGACAGCATATAGACGGTCCCCAAGAAGACACACGCCCACGGCGTCTCTGCTGAGGCTCATGGGAGCTACTGCTGTCCACATGTCCGTCTTCGGGTCGTACCTGAAAGAAATGGTAAAATAGTAATTATATAGACAGGGAAAATCAGCCATGTTGATTTACAAATACTAACTAGATTTATATTTCACAAGACCTTGCCATACCTCCTTTTGTCTCTTTTCTGTCAACAGTATAGTCAAGTCAATAAAGTACCCATATCTGACTTGCAATTTCAAATCATATATTTAAATATAACAAATCAATTGTAGCTGTGCAGATATCTTCAAATTGAATTGTACAACTAAACCCTGTTGGTGTCCCAGTTGTGGCGTCATTTTCATCACACCGAATAATTTTGACCCAATAAATGCGGACTTGGCGAGCATAAGAGACTACTTTCAAAAACATTAAAAATCTCTAATGAGAAAAACTGTGCAGCTAAACAAACGTGTAAGATATGCAGGTAGGAAACAAGCATCTGTTCTGTCTCCTTTCTGTCAGAAGTCCCGTCAAGTAAACTTTGACTGACAGAAACTGAGAGCAGTCAGGGTGCAGGAAGTGTTCGGCAGACAGACAGCTCTTTTAAACAAAGATGCAACGGGGCAAAGAGACAGACAGATGAGAGAAGATGATGAGCACAAGTCAGTCACACTAAAGACCAAATGCATTCTTAGTGTTTCCAAGACATGACCAAGAGGAAATCACACTCAGAGGCCACTAACCACCCAGAAAAATCATTCTGGTAGGCTGACGTTAACTAAATGGGCTTAAAACACAAAGCGGCTCATAAAATCTAAATGTTGTGGAGCATGCTGTTCCTTCTCTCGGAAAAAAGCTTTTATCTGTTCATTTATTTGGAAACTCACAAGGATAAAAAAGTCTTTCTTCACAATGTCATGCATAAATCACAAGTGGGATTTTACCTGCTCCTGTTCAAATGGAATCTCTAAATTTTTCATTAAAACCCAAGCTCCGGTGTCATGTGGTGCTCAGACAGTGTGATGAAGGAATAATTGGCACGTCCTACACGGGCTTCACTCATCATGAAGTTGCTGCTGTCCAAATCAATAGACTCTAACACATAACAAGCTGGCACATGCAACTTAAGCAACATGATCAATCACTAGAGCGTGTCAAATAACTACACTACAATAATAATAATAATAATACATAGTGCAAGATGTTCCATTGCTTACGTAGGATCGTAGTTAATACATTCTGTAATAAAGGGTTAGTTCACCCAAAAAATGAAAATTCTGTCATCATTTACTCTCACTTCATGTTATTTTATCTTTGGCTTCATCTTAAGACTTTCATCTCTGGCACACAAATGAAGGTATTTCTGTCCCTCCATTGAAAGTCTATTCACCCAAAACTTTCATAAAGAGATTGTAAAAAGGAATCCATTTGAATCGAGCGGTTTAATCTAAGAGACTGGATCTCTTTATATGATGAAGCCACATCCACATGAACCCAGAGCTTTCCCTATGCATTTTTTTTTTCTCATTCTAAAAAAGTATCAAGAAATATCTGTGTACACACGAAACCACTGAAACCAAATCAAAACGATGTAGTATACATGCCAGACCAGTATGTGGCACTGTTATTCTGCCACAGAGATACACTAAAAATGGAGAAGAAGACTTGGAGCATGCAAGTCAAGGGCTGCGTCCGAAAACTGGAAAATGCTGCCTTCCGAGGACACATTTCAAGGTAGTAAGGCATCAAGGCACGTCCGAATCCAATGTTAGCTTCACTTCCTCTCTCATGAGATACCTTCCTCAGATCGATTTTTGAAGGAAGCATGGATGTATCCTTAGCTGCCTTTGATATCCCACAATCCTGTGCTTTCCATTCTGTGACGGTTGAGCTAGAAAAATAAAGATGGCGTCCGAAAGTTGCGTTTGCTGCTCAGTTGTGTACGAAAAAATTACGATTTTGATCAACATATTTCAATTTTGATATAATTTCTATCGAGAAATTAATACTGTAGTAATTAAATATTTGTTTAGTTCTCACCAAAGCTCGCGCTATATTGCTGTAGATCATTAAACTGTTACGCTGCCTCAGAAGTCTGTCCGAAATCAATTTCGTGAGGTACCTTCATGCACAAATGCTGCCGTACAAGTCATTCTCTTATAAGATAGCGAGGCAGCAAGACAGCTACCTAGGTTTTCGGACTCAGCCAAGGAGTCGAGACGTGGGGTGATGACATCATCGTTTCATAAAATATACGGATCGGCTGCAAGGGTGTCGTTTTTTACAGATTTATCCACTCTGGGACCCGCTTTCAAAAAAATAGTGGTTTCAGGCTCCCAAAATGCTAGATCCATCTGGACGATACACCGAGACGATACAAATTGATCAGCAAATGTACATAGAGCACTCAAATTTGGTAAACGGAAACTCAAGCATGATTGCTTTACCTGTGATAACCAATGAGGTTCATTCTAATGTGTCATGGCAGCACATCTGAGCTTCCGTTTACCAAATTTACACAAGAACCAATGATGTTTGTTCTCACGCATCAAGTAAGTACGGCTGAGCTTCGGTTTACCATATTTGAGTACTCTATGCATTGATTTTGACAGCGTAATTATGACATCCATACTCGAAGTAGGACCCAGGCAGCATAAGATTTGTTCTATGCCAGTGGTGCAGTACATGTCCACATTATTCATTAGAAGGTTTGACCTAATGCTTAGACAGATGCTTTTTCTGTCTTTCTATATGCTCAAAACAGTGGTGAGAATGAAGCTGTGCTAAACTGGTTGTTTTTATGACACTTAAAGGACACTTTAATGGTATCTAAATGATACACAAAAAAATAAGAACTCTACATAGAACATGTGGCAGTGAATTGCAGAATACTTTTTCATAGTTTGCACATCCTCTGACTTTCAACTATACAATAAGTAAAATCGCATACACTACACTCACCTGCACTACCTAAGTTTGTACAGCGCTCATTGAGTCAATTTCTCTTTAGGGACTCATCTGTAGCACTTTGATGTAAACACATTTGTTCTGGGACTGCTGTATTGTCTTCTTGATGTTCACCTTGGGCTTTGAGACCTAACCATAGCATATTACTGTTTGTAGCGATATATATACTGGTATTTGCCACCTACACAAGAATGAGAAACTTCTTGTCTTTGGACCAAAACTGTCAAAAATATTGAGTTAAGTTTACAGCAGAGTTTCTCAACTGGTGGGTTGTGAGACAAAAATAGGTCTCAAGTCTGTGACTAACCATAATTGTGCAAAGAATATGGTTTTTTTTAATAGGGAGAAGAACACGCCATTTTTTTTAACTCTATATTATAGGGCTGCACAATTTGCAATTTTTCTAATAAAAATTGTGATTTCAAAATGTGGTTTACATTTTTTGAGGGATTTTTTAATGACTATTATTATTATTGTTATTATTGTTATAACTAAAAACTAATAAACAAAACAATAAATAATACTATTGTAATATTTCACTGTAAGATATGGATATGGACTTGTGAGTTATCCATATGACTATATTATTATTATTATTATAACAAAAATAATAAATTACTATTGATATATTTCACTGTAAAATAAATGTAAGAAAAATATAAACATTATAATATATTAAATCAATATTATTAAGATAATAATAATTATTTTTATTTTACAGTACACCTGTAAAATTACAATATTAATATTTCTGGTTTATAATATATTTTATTTATATCTATAACATTATACCATAAAGCTTTTATTTTGCCGGAAAACCATAATGAGCCCTTAAAGCTTCTCTTTTGTTGACAATAGCCAGTTTATAAGAACATTGACCCCATTTCTGTCCTATTGATTTCAGCCCTTTTACCTTTCGACACAGTCTGACAGTCGAGATGCTAAGCTTGAGGCTGGGGCATCATGTCCACCGATAGCGTACAGAAAGCCATTCCATGTCGCTACGCCAACACCACCTCTGCGTTTAGACATGGGAGCACAGCTGCTCCATTTGTTGGTGTGAGGATCGAAACTCTCCACTGATTTCAGACATGAACTTCCATCCCGGCCACCCACAGCATACAGCCTTAAAAAGAGAGACAGAGAATGAGAATTTTGATAGTCAAAATTTTAATGGCATACATGGAGTCTGTTCAATTAGAAGCACGGTTTTATGCCGTCTATGCTTACTTGCTGTTTAACACTGCAACTCCCACAGTGCTTCGAGGTGTTGCCATGGATGCAACAAAGCTCCACTGGCGAGCTTGAGGGTCCCAACGTTCCACCGTGCTGAGATAACTCCAACCATCATGACCTCCTACTGCATACATGGGGCCCTCTAACACTGCAACACCTACAAACACAAATGATCAGAGATCGTACATAAGCTTTCATATGTCTTTTAGGCAACATTCAAGTGCTATGCTTGAAAATATTGTGTAGGGTCCACTATGCGGTAAACATGGACAGAATCGCAGAATCCAGTCAAAAATAGAATACATGGTATAACACAGAATGTCATGAAATTTGTTCAAATTTGTATGAATATATCAAAAGTAGGGCTACAGACTTCAATCCAATAGTGATATGGACTAGTGTCTGTGAATATTAAACCACAAAAGACTGCTATTTAAAATGAACTCTCCATGTTCTACGCGTCTTCTTGTTCTACTTTGCACATATTTAAGAGTGATGTCTGTGGTGTTTTCAGTGTCTGCCATCTCACATTTCACCTCCAGAGATGCTCAGGAAGTCACTTCACCAGCAAACTTTCATCTGATAAAACTATTGTCAAATACACAGTGAAACTCAAAGATCTTCAATACAAACTGCCTAACTAAAAGTTCAGTTTAACTGAAAGAAATTTGTGCTGCATCTGTTGTGCAGCACTTTGCTTGCCCAAAAATGAAAGGAACTGTACAAATTTCAGTAGATAACATTTTAAAAGATTAATTCAATTGCTAAAGTTTTAGGCATTCATTTCATTACCACAATTTTTGATAACAAATTTGTATTATATCACAAAACACAGAATCCAGACAAAAGAAAAATTAAAACGGACAGAATTTCTGAAAAAAATAAAACATTTTATAGAAGAATTGTATTTTTAAAATTGTAATAAATAAAATTGTCAAAAGTTCTATAAATTTAATTAAACAGAAATCCTTTTTGATTATTAAAATCTAATTAAACGAAATGAAATAAAAATAATAAAAATAAATGGGAAAACACAAAATTTGGGCCCTAAATATTGTGTCAAGCTATCAAAAAACATATAATTCAAGCGAATGACCATGAATAGACCAATGAGGACACTAAATGCAAATGTTATTCCTCACCCAGGCCGTGTCTGTGCGTGGACATGGGGGGCATGACGCTCCAGCTCTTGCTGCGGGGGTTGTAACATTCCACTGTGTTGAGAGTCTTGAGGCCATCTCGTCCTCCAACCACATACAGGCGGTCGTCAAGAACCGCCACGCCAAATTGCAGCCTTCTTCCACTCATAACGGCCACCTGCCGCCATGTGTCCCTCCGTAAACAGTACTGCTCAATACTAGTGGCCCCTTTAAATACAATTACAATCAGTTATATCTGTACATCAGCAGAGCCCATCTGTAAGCCACACTATTAGAGCTATACACACATGCAAGGATTCAGATACATTCCCTATTGATATAAAGAACAAATGAAGATCTTTAAAGTCTTGATAGTTACAGACAGTGGCGTAACTTTGTTTTAAAAAGTGGGTGGGACAGGAATGTGGGGGGGGGGGGTGTATTGTAATTGTACTATTACAATAATAAATGCACAAAATTTATTGACATAAACCTCATGTTTAATATGATAGTTCCGTCCTTACGTGGATAAATATGTGGATCTGGGTTGGGTATTAGATTGTCCTGATGGACTAGTGGTATAATTCTTGTTTAGCATGCCAGAGGTTCTGGGTTCTAATCCACCCTTGTATCATTTATTTTATTTTTTTTATTTTTTCTCATTAAAACCAAAGATGTTCATCAGTGATTGTATATCAAGAGCAGGGACACGTTTATGTGCATTTTGATTTGTGATTTCAACGGAACGAATAGAGTCTCCAAAATAGTTAAGCGTTAGATTGAAGCGCTCGTCTGTGTGAAGACTGCGCAGTGTGCACGAGCATTGAGAGATCACCAGATCGCCTATTATTTAACACAAATTGATAATTAACTAGAGATGTTTATTTTGTATTAGATACATCCATGCCGTGAGACGTTTCAAAAAGTGGTGGGGACAATATCGACCCTGGCAAAAAGTGGTGGGTCGCAAATGACGCCTATGGTTACAGATGATAAGCAGAAATCTGAAAAAAAAATGTCTGTTAGAAATTCTAGGTTCATCAACCATAACTCCATCCAGGACAGCCAGGAACCTTGGAGTTGTGACTGAGTATCAGTTAAACTCCTTGTCCAAGCTCTTGTTCTTTACAGACTGGACTATTGTAATGCTCTCTTGGCAGGCATTCCAGCATGTACTGTCAAACCTCTGCACCTGATCCAGAATGCAGCAGCGAGAGTGTTCTTTAACAAGCCAAAGAGAGTGCACGTCACACCTCTCTTCATCAATTTGCACTGGTTGCCAATTGCTGCTCGCATCAAATTCAAGGCACTGATGTTTGCCTACAGAAAAACCACTGGCTCTGCACCCCTATACCTAAACTCACTACTTCAGACCATATATGTGCCCTCCAGAAGCTTGCGTTATGCAAGTGAACGACGCCTTGTGGTGCCATCCCAAAGAGGCACAAAATCACTTTCACAGACCTTTACCTTGACTGTTCCATGCTGGTGGAATTAATTGCCTAATTCAACCCGAGTGGCTAAAGACCCATCTTTTTTAATCAACACTTGACCTATTAATACTAACACTTACTATTCTATTCTGTATATCTATTTATTTTTTATGTATTTAAAAAATGCCTTGTTACATGTACTGTGCTAGACTAACTGGGACTAGTCTCAGCACTTACATATTGTTGCCCTATTGTTGATTTGATTGCTTCTATTGTTCTCCTCATTTGTAAGTCTCTTTGGATAAAAGCATCTGCTAAATGATTACATATAAAGCGTAAATGTAAATTGAAGATAAAACTACATTTTTGCGAGGTTTATGCTCGCAAGTAAAAATTTGCTAATATAAAAATACATTAACAAGATAAATCTGCTGAAAATAAATCTTAAACTGTTAATAAGAGGTAAATTTATCTTGTTGTTTTAAGACTGTTGGGGCATTTTTACTGGGTACAGGGAACACACTGGGAACACAGATGACCCTGTTTTTTAATCATCTCTGAGTTAATAAACTAAAATAAGAAAAGAACAACAGGAAGTATAAAGCCCTGAGGACCAAACTATGGAAGCAGAAGTCTCCATGATTCTTTTTTTAACAATTAGCTAGTTTGTCTTCTAAAAATGTACAGTAAATGCATGAGTAAGATTGGGGAAGCTAGAGTAGAGATCAGTAGGAGAGCTACAGTACTTCTTCAAAACACTTTATAAACCTGGTTTTACAGGTCATTGGCTTTATAGGCCAATAGAGTGCAAACCCCCCCCAAAAACATATAATTTTTTTTTTTTTTACCATAAGCTGTGAGGTTAATATATTATAATATATATCTTAGACATACTTTTCCATATAAGCAATAAGTCAAATTTCTGGCAAAGAGTTTTATATTGTATGATTATGTAATTTGCAGTGCTTCATGGACTCCAAAGTTGCAGTGGACTTCATAGTCTTCCTCAGATTTTTAACTACTTTTTGCTTCAAGTTTGTAATGTTGTGATTCATCTAGGAGCTGGGTGGTTTGGTTCATGCCTTTGAACCCTTTATTGAAAAAATATTATGAAATGAAAAACATGAATCGAATCAAGTGGGTGATCACTGTGGCACTCTATACACCACTCACTACAAACTATGAATCATGTGAATCACATATAGTACATGATTCACTGTCTTTCTGAATTCAGCCACCTTCAGCCTCATTAAACATAATACATACTTCAGGTCTTGCTCCTGAAAAAGCACATTTGCAAGTACGTAACAGATCAGACCTTTCACCATAAAGAGGACAAAGCCCTAATTTAAATATAAACTTCTGTCTCATTTTTGGTCTTTTTAAATGTAAAGCACTTACTGTTTAAAGCTCCATTAATTTAAAAGACTCAAGACTATACTGTGAAAATGGAAATGTCTCAGCAGTCCACTGCACTAATGGAGAAAATCTGACAAGTGAACAAGAGAGAAATTAAGAGGAGGGGTTACCTCGTTATCTGCCAAGATAACGATTAAAACACAAAAGCGAAGGCAGGTAGACTATAGAAACTACATAAAAATTATATGAAAATAATACCTTTTGTGGCATCCATGCCACCCACGGCGAAAAGTGCCCCTACAGTGGCCTTGCGTGGACGTGTTCTCGGGCTCTGGAGGAGCGGCCGTCTCTCTGGCAACAAATGATACTTCATGGCCTCCATTACCAGCCGCTGACACTCCACACTGTCCCTTAGCAATGGATTCGCCTCCATATCGGCTAAAAACTGCATGAAGAAAATACAATAACTGCATGACTCAAAAACTACAGATTACAAACAAACAGATTATAAAATCTGTTTGTTGTGGAGAGAGTTAATACCTTCTCAAAGCTATATTTCCCCATTAGCCTTGTTGCTCAAATGTTTTTTCCCCATGTAGAGAAGAAATTAGCTTTTAGATATTTGAATTAGAATAGATTTATTTGTTGCAATGTGCAAACTGAACGTTATGACAACAAATGTTTCTATACATTGTGAGCAAAAAATGTCTCAATATAATCTTGACATTATAAAAACAATGGCTTGTCTGCAGTTTTGAATCAGAAAGGTGGTTTAATTCACTATATTAAAAACAATAACAAAGAAAACCAGGAGCACCAACTAAGTGTTAACTGGTAAGGAACACACATTCACGAATTGAGCTCTTTTTTTGCATTATCTTGAGCTTGAACAAATACACACAACATTGTCAAAATGCCCGCAGTCGTTTATGTCTTAAGTGAACGTAAACAGTTGAGAAAGAACTCGGATGTGTATCATTATATTGGATCTGTGCATTAGGTCTTAAAGTGACAGCAGCCTAATAAACCTGTGTCAATGTTCATCAAATATCTATAATAAAATATGTTCATCTATATTTAATTTATACAGTGAAGACTATGCAGTGTTATTTTGCATTTGATTATTTAATTTATGTACCTGAATACTACTGTCACACCTAGTTGAAAACCTTAAAGCACTGTATTTAATGTGTATATTTGTTCTATTGTATTTATTTGTGCTATTACTTGTAATTTGTTTATTTGTTCTTATTTTATTACTGACTGTTCACTTTTCTTCAATAATGTTTGAACTTTATATTAGGCTAGTAGTTTTTGCTGTGGTATCAAAATCGGACTCAAGCATTGTGAAATTTCACTGGTATCTAAAATGTAGGAGCTTATTAATTAGAATACAAGGTTATGTCATGAGTAAAAAAAATAACTTTATTTATATATTTCAAGTAGATAAAGTGCCTTTATATCAAATTACATATTAATACCTTTACAGTCATTGCTCTCATAAAAATACCATTACTTGTGTTACATGAGGAATTTTAAACGCAAAGACCCAGTTATTCACTAATGCATTTTGTTGTTGATTATTTTCAATACCAGTCATTAACAATTTTATCAATTAGTTGTTGCAAGCAACACTAATATTATTCACACTAATCACATTAATAATAAAGTGCGAAAAAATACTAAAGATGACACTAGCACCAAGAAAATAATGACTTCCCAAAATTAAAGGCCAAACAAGTCTGCCACTGATTGGGCAAAACAGACTCATGCCTCAAAATCCCTCACATGATTGGTTATGCTAAAGTCGCAAAATATATTATACTTATTTTTTCGTATTTTTTACTTGGTTTCCTTATTTTTATCTTCTATCTTATTTTTAATAAACTAGGCTAAAAAAGACACTTCAGCTCACTTCTGGGCACCTTAGTGTTTACTGTAAACCCACTGCTGCTCAATTGCTTCTCTAAAAGCTGAAATCACATCAGTCATGCTGTCATATAGACCAACGAGCTGCTTGCCAACTTCAAGATGTTGATTTATGCTGGAGAAGATTAGCTTTAAGATTAGCTAAAAGCTTTAAACCTTCCAGACAGGAAGGGCATTTGTAAGAGAAGTGACCAAGACACCAGTCACAACACTGACAGGTTGGAAAGTTATTTGTCTGAAATGAACAAAACAGTCCAGATATTAACAATCTCATCATAGATTTGACATCTGCAAGGGAGTGATAAGAAGAAAATGTCAGTGTAACCATAATAGAAATGATCATCAGAAATTTCTACCGCTCGACAACTTCCTACCGATTTATTGTCTATGGCAGTGGTTCCCAAACTGGGGTACATGAGGTGACAGAGGGGGTACGCGAACAAAATGCTGAATTTTGCCATTCATTTAATTCTACCCCACCTTAAAATAACATTAAAACCGAGCATGTGTTCTAAAAGGCAAAATGCTGTACAAGGTCAGTACATGGCATCCAATCAAATTACCTCATCTTTTGCGGTCAAAATTGACTGCATCCACACAAGCAGCATGCAAATGCAAATCACACTACATTACTGCCTTTCCTGACAATGTACCTTTGTAAAAGTGGGGTTTTAGTACTCACTAGCATGGAGAACAAGTATAGACACAGAGGTGCATAGAGATCGATTTTAAGACTCAAACTCTATACAAAAACATACCCTGTGTGAGTTCTTGTTTTTAATGCTGATATATTTATACAAACAGAATGCAATTTTTTCTCAAATATCCACACGATTGCAAATGTGACATTGATTTTATACAATAGTTCAACAAATAAAGGTTAATATCAAAATTATGATGAAACAGGCTTGAATCCATTTGAGCATCAGTGGTATGACCTTAAAAACTAACGTCTAGGAAGTCTTTAATCAATTAGGTAGAGTTGGGCCAAATTTGCATTAAAAAATGGCCAAAACTTTCACAAACTAAAGTGCAAAGTTCCTACACACATAGAATGAAAAAAGAATGAAAATGTAAGGGCTTCATCCTTGATAAATGAATAAAACATTTTTGATATATGAATGCATTTTATTTATTGATTTACAAAGAAATTATGACAACTGAGTCATTTTCAGTTGCTAAATCCATTGCACTTTTAAACACTACCATTCAAAAGTTTGGGGTCGGTTGGATTGTTTTAATGTTTTTGAAAGAAGCCTCTTATGCTCACCAAGGCTGCGTTTATTTGACCAAAAATAAAGTAAAAACAGTCTGTGAAATATTATTACAATTTAAAATAATTTAGTTTTAATTTATTTTAAAATGTATTCTATTCCGATGATGGCAAAGATGAATTTTCAGCAGCCATTACTCCAGATTCACTCCAGCTTTTTAATGCACCCTTACTGAATTAAACCAATGTATTAAAAATTATTAAATCTTACTGACCCCAAACATTGTAATGTATATACATAGTACTGAATTATTATCAATGACACCAAAGTATTTACAGTTTGTTTAAAATTTTCGAACAAAAAAGTGAAAGAAAAGAAAAAAACACTGTAGTCACTATAAATGAGCAACTGTCTCCCAATCTCCCATTGTTCACTGACCTTCTGATTTCTCAATATTTGTGTAATTTGACGGAGGGAAAAATCTAAAGAAAATTTAAATACTTTTTTAAAGCTTAGTTTATTCCTACAAAATAAACTAGGTTCCAAACCGAACCCTTACCCTCAACCACATAAAGACACACTTTGATAACCTGACAGCAGTGAATCCTTCCCAGCTTCACAGACCTTGAGGGGAGGACTCTGGGGACACAATGAAGAGAGGAAACAAGCATCTGATGAAACTTCTGACAAAAGGTCCTACCTACATTCCATTTTTAAAAAAAGAGAGAATCCCAGTGAGAGACAGAGCTAGTGTCCCTCTGGGTCTCTGACAGAATGCAGAGACTCTTATATAGGTTACAACTCCTGAGCAAACAAGCTTTTAAAAAAACTAAAACACACACACAAAACCCGTTTCCAGCTACAAGCTCTAAGAAACTCGAAATCATTACCAGCTCATACATAAACATCACACAAGACATGCTTTATTCTTTTTCCTCTCGTGTCTCTCTTTTTCTCAAAATCCTTTTCAAATGACACCTCTTGTGGCCGTTAACGAGTATTCGTTCGTCACATTTATCCTCTCATCTGCCCTGCTTATCTCCTCTCTCAGCTGGCTAGTAAACGGAGAAGGTTTTGATTAGAGGGGTGTCTTGGATAGTCACAGTAATAATAACGGCATAATGAATTCTGCTGCAGTGATATAGCCCTATAGAGACACTCTTTAAGTACATACACATACCCAGTGTCCAAAATTAGCTTCTTGCTACACCTCCTAAGGGAGAGAATTGAGAAAATTTAGCATCCATAATTTTTAAACATGAGTTGTTTTGAATAGAAGTGTCGGCCAAATGTAAATATAAAAATGTATGGAACATAATAAATTTGTTTGTATATATTTATGTGTGACACAATGTGATAAATTCCTCATACTGTATGCACCATCACACAGAGACAATTTCTTAAATAGACATTTGTATGTTTTTGATTAGAATCGTGCAGGTCAGACTATCATTCTTAGTGATGCACCAAAATTTCAGCAAACAAAAACATAGAATTTTTGGTTTAGGCTGAAATAATTTTGGAAGGCCAAAATCATTGACTTTTAAATGGCGCTTGGCTTGTTTGATGGTGTGTTTTCACTGTGTGTCTGTTTTGTGCACAAAATGTGGATAAGCTACAACAAGGAAACGTGTCACAGTCTGTGTGTTTAGTTTTATTCTCATGGACTTTTAGTTGGTTTGTCTTCAGTCAAGTTTCCTTTGTTCTAGTTTCCCGCCATTAATCTGTTACCATGAAAAAAAATCTGACACTTATTTAATGATCACACCTGCTTGACATTTAGTTTATCTTGTGTATAAATGCTCTCTGTTTTCAGTTCCTTATTGTCCGGGATTGTTTGTGTCTTGTTACACACTGAACATTACCTGCTTCTCGTATTGGAGTTTGTTTAGTAAATAAAGAATGTGTTTCGGAATCTTTGTCATCCTTTTCTTCATCATCTGAACCTACACGTGATAGAATACCGGACCGGAAAATAAAAAATGAGATTGCATCTATTAACATTTTGCCCAAGCCTAAAAGGGTTGGGATTCTTATATTTCAAGGAGGAAGGACCTTAGAGGAGAATGTGAAGAAGTTCATCAGCGCCAGCCACCTCGCCACCTGTGATGACATCAAGCTCATGGAGGGGTTTGTGATCGGTTTCGGCAACTAGATCCAGCTGCTAATGCCCTGGGGAAACTCCTGCTGGACGCTTGCTGAGTACATCAGCTTCGCCCTGTGGGTCGACGGATCTTCTTTTGCTGTGGGAGAAGCAGAAGAGGATCCAACAGACAGTGTCCGGTCCTACTTATCCGTCACCGCCCCAGAGCCAGACCCAGTGCCCATGTCCACTATGGTTACGGAGCCAGAGCCCACAGCAGACAGAGAAACCCGCCATGGACATCAAGCCTGAGCCAAAGTCCACAACGGAGCCAGAGCCAAATCCATCTGGAAGCTAAGCCTGTGGTCCCGGCTGACCAGGTGTGTGAGCCTGCAGCAAAATCCGTGCCTGTGGAATTATTGGTGATGATTGATGAGGAGGAAAGCCTAATGGACTGGGAATCGAATGTAGTCACTCTGCCCGCCTATGAAACTTCTTTGCCACCGGTCCCTTACTGGACAAATGTATGTTTGTCACTGCTAGTCCCACCCAGCTCAAAATCTTCTATGCCTTCATCGCTGCTGGTCCTGTCCAGCCCTAGTTCGTCATCTCCACCAGTCCTGTCCATCATAGAGAGTTTGTTGTCACCACAATCCCTGTCTAATCAAAGAGCCTTCATCCACTTCCTCTTCTGCACGCTCCACTGAAGCCAGCCATTCCATCAGCTCTGCCTCCGCTGGCTTCCTTCAGCCCCTCACCATTAGCCCTGCCATGCAGCCCTGATCTGCCTTGAAGCTTCCGGTCCCCATCTCTGCCCTGGTGTGAGGAGTCCCGGGCTCCGCCTCATCCCTCGGAGCCAATCGGCTCCGCCACGGCTCCTCGCCCCCTCGTCTTCACTGGGGCCATCATCTCTTCAGCTACACCGGGCTCCCTCGTCCCACCGGCTCCACCTGGTCAGTTGTCACCCCACCATCTCCACTGACTTCCAGGCTGTCTTCTGCACTCCATCCCTCTACCCCTATGGCTCCATCAAGCTCCTCCATCCCTCAGGCTCCAACGGGGTCCTCACTCACTCCGGCATCACCTTGGTCCTTCTGCCCCTTGGTTTTACCTCAGCCACTCATCGCCTGGACTCCGCGTTCCCTGTCCGTTAGTGACATCGGGTCTCTTGGTCCACCGGACGTCGCCTGGGCCTCACCATCGCCCTGTGTCACCTCAGTCAGTCGGGCTCAAAGGACTACTTTTGCTCCTCCCTCCATCAGTGCTGCCATGAGTCGCCTCCATCATGGCCATCTCCTGGGTTGCTCTGGGATCTCGTCATCCATCCATTCCCTGGATCCTCCCACCGTCATCTCCTCCATGGTCTCTCCCATCAGCTCCTCCATGGCTTTTGCCGGCATCTGCTCTGCCCTGGTTCCAACCCTATCTACAACCCTATGGGTTTCCAGAGCCTCGCAAGTCCTTCATCCACCTCCTGCACCTCCACCCATCTTCCATCAATTTATCCATCATCTTCATTTCCTTTGGCAATTAACTGAAATAAATATGTTGAAGCTGAAGTAATACAATTACTAAAACTTAAACTAAAACTGAAATAAAAACAAAGCTATATAGAAATAATAAAAATGACAAAAGCACATAAAATGACAAACTAAAATTACAACGAAAACTGAAAATATAAAAAAAACGCATACTACATAAATGACATGCATTCACACACACATTTACAAAACCGTACACATGCATATGTGCATACACAATCATTCAGTACCATCTAACTGAATCCATAATCATATCCATCACTGCACTAAGAGTTAGAGCTCCAATATACCACCCATTCAACACCACCTCCACCTCCTCAGTCTCTGTTTTCACCTCCCTCCCACTCCCCATCCCCATCCATCACCCCATACTTCTTTATCTCCACTCCTCCCTTTCTCCTCCTCCTCTTTGTGCTAAAAACAAAAGCTAATCATTTCCACCACTTTCATAAAAGTGTCCATGTCACATACAGTGAACAAGCGCATCTGTCATGGACCAAAATCGATCATCTCCACTGAATGTGAATACTGAGGATATGTGTTGAAGAGAAATGAATGTTCTGTAGTAAGGATGGCTGGACGGTGGCTTAGAAAGGCTTTTTTTCCTTCACTGGAAAGAACAGAACAACCTGCAATTTACATTTAGATGGAACTGAACAAACTCTACTCAGCCAGCCACGAGTGGGATCATCTGGAATTATTTAAATATTTCTCTTTTTTCACCTAATAAAAAAGGGGGGAAGAGAGAAATAAAAAGGAAGAAGGAGAGAAAAAGCGAGAAAAGGGAGTTCAGTGGAATTCATCATGCATTAAAATGAAAAAAGTGCAAAGCTTTGAGTTCTGAGGAGAAAGAAGCTCAATTAAACTGTATATCCATTTGAATATCATGCCCTGTGCCCACCGACTGACTGCATGACAATAATATTGAAACACTGCAGTAGGGCTGCACAATCACATAATCAAGATTACAAATCTTGAAAGTTGACAAAAAATATCTATTTATAATGCGTTTTTAATAAAAACCAGTGCTAATGCACAAGTTATACGTGGTCTAATTCGTAGATATGTGTTTTATTTTTCATTTATGCATTTGGTTAGATGCTTTTATCCAAAGCAACTTATAATAACAGTGTATATAAGACAAAATATGAATAACGTTGTAAATTCTGTTAAAGCTGACCGGTTAACAATTGTCTTGATTTACAGCAATATATAAAAAGCAATAAAGTAATTCAGGAACAGAGTTCTCATCTTGATTTTGGATATATAGCCTACATAAAGAATGCATGCTAAATAAAACAACTGCTCTGTACAAAATAACACAAATGCAAAAAGTATTTCAATTCTATAAATCTCAATGAATAATCGTGATTATAATATTAAGGTAAATAATTAACTACTATAATTTTTGTCACACAGCCCTGCACGGCAACATTTAAAAAGGACCTCTTTAAAACAAATAAATATGGTGTTTTATGCATTTAAAGGGGTCTTGAATTTGGAAATCAACTTTTTCTTGTACTAAAACAATATCCTTTAAGTGTCAGAACTGAAAATAAAAGCTTTTATTGACACCAGGCCCATGGAATGACTGATCCTGAAATGTGCCATAGAAGAAATCAACAACTACTTCATCATTGCAACGTTAGCCCCACCCACTGTCGTGTTAGTGAGATGAGGAGGAGAGAATAGCAATATAGGATAAAATAACATTACCTTTCAAAGGATCCTAATGCTAGGAATATGGTTATTATAAATGTGAATGTCTCAGATGAGCTTTATTTATTTGCATTCGCGATTTCACTGTGGATTCTTTGGTAAATCAATAACATTAGGGCGCAGGCTTTGCAAACAGAATTTTACGATATGGACTCGACAGTAACGCAACAACATGAAGGTACCTGTGTTAATTCTAATGCCTGATCTGATATGTAATGATTCATGTACAGTCAGATGTTCTTTGTCTACGTGTCAGTAAATCAAACCAGTGACTAAACAGTCAACTTCACATTTTTTCTCTTAGTAGAATGAAAATAAACAGTGATGAAATTATACAAAGAAACCGATCAAAGAACGCTCCCTTTGTAATCGCTGGAGCTATCAATCAAACAGCGTGAGTTTATCAGTGAATGAGTTCTGGACATGTGCCAAAACTCCTGTTTTATTCAACAAATCTCTTAGTTACAATGCATTTACACTGTTAGTTACGATGAAAGCATTCGTTAGTGTGCAGAAATTGAGATGCAATGACGAGTTCACTGCTTTCATGCACTCTATATGTCTGTGATCGGCTGCAACCTTTCATGCCACAATCTAAATGCAATGCAACACTTTTCACGATTTGTTAACCTTGAGAGCTGTAATAGTAAAAATGTGCTAAAAGTTTTTGAGGGAGTAATAATTATCTATTTCAAATGGAAAGGTGTTAGCCAATCACAGCAGTGGGCATTTACACTGAAGTCTCATGGGAGACATGCCCCTTAAAACAGAGCGTTCAAATAAGAGGGCTAAAATCAGGGTAAAATGCCATTTATTTCTAAATTATGACTATTTTTGAAGTAAAAGCACACTAAAGTTATAAGTGCACCCCAGGAAACATTATAAAACAATGCATTTCATGACCCCTTTAAGATGTAGAAGGCAACAACAACAACAACAACAACAAAAACTTTTCAGTGGAGTGTGTGTATGTGTGTAAGTGAAGAATGTGATAAGAGAAAAAGAGACACAACAATATCCTCCTTATCACACTCTCCATGCTCCAAAAGCATCTCACCACAGACTCATAGCCCAGCAGAACAGCACTGACCTTCACATACACATAAAGACGAGTACTATAAGGGCCAAATAGCAATGCTCTAGGCGAACGCATAAATGCAAAGGCTCCTAGCTCGATTTTACGCATGAACACATTTCAAAATGCATCAGAATGCAACTCGTAATGGAATACAAGTATGTGCTGGGTTCCATAATGGGAATCGGAGTGATCTGAATTATTAGTAACACTTTACAATAAGGTTTATTAGTTATCATTAGTTAATGCATTGGTTAACATGAACTAAACATGAACAACACCTCTGTTCAGCATTATTTTTTTTTTTTGCTAATGTCGACTTGTACATCTACTATTGCATCTCTTAACATTAATAGCTTAATTTGTTAACATTAGTTAATGTATTAGTTAAAGGTGCCCTAGAATTAAAAATTGAATTTACCTTGACATAGTTAAATAACAAGAGTTCAGTACATGGAAATGACATACAGTGAGTCTCAAACACCATTGTTTCCTCCTCCTTGTGTAAATCTCATTTGTTTAAAAGACCTCTGAAGAACAGGCGAATCTCAACATAACACCGACTGTTACGTAACAGTCGGGATCATTAATATGTATGACCCCAATATTTGCATATGCCAGCCCATGTTCAAGGCATTAGACAAGGGAAGGACATCTGGATCTGTGCACAGCTGAATCATCAGACTAGGTAAGCAAGCAAGGACAATAGCGAAAAATGGCAGATGGAGCAATAATGACTGACATGATCCATGATATCATGATATTTTTAGTAATATTTGTAAATTGTCTTTCTAAATGTTTCGTTAGCATGTTGCTAATGTACTGTTAAATGTGGTTAAAGTTACCATCGTTTATTACTGTATTCAAGACTGTCATTTTTTTCATTTTTTAAACACTTGCAGTCTGTATAATTCATAAACACAACTTCATTCTTTATAAATTTAAAAACAGTGTGTAATGTTAGCTTTAGCCACGGAGCACTATCAAACTCATTCAGAATCAAATGTAAACATCCAAATAAATACCATACTTACGCGATTAGACATGCTGCATGACGAACACTTTGTAAAGATCCATTTTGAGGGTTATATTAGCTGTGTGAACTTTGTTTATGCTGTTTAAGGCAAGCGCGAGCTCCGGGGGTGGGGAGCACAGAATTTAAAGGGGCCGCGCAGCCTGAATCGGCGCATATTTAATGATGCCCCAAAATAGGCAGTTAAAAAAATGAATAAAAAAAAATCTATGAGGTATTTTGAGCTGAAACTTCACAGACACATTCAGGGGACACCTTAGACTTATATTACATCTTTTAAAAAGACGTTCTACTGCACCTTTAACATGTCATGAACTAACAATCAACAACACCTCTGTCTTTACAACAGTAATCTTGGTTTTCATTTCATTTATACATTTAGATATTCTGAAAAATGTTGGTAACCAGACATTCGTGATGACCAGATGGTAGCCATTGACTTCCATATTATTTATTTTCCTACTATGGAAGTCAATGGCTACCATCAACTGTTTGATTACCAACATTCTTCAAAATATCTTCTTTTGTTTTCAGCATAAGAAAAAAAAACTCATACAGGTTTGGAACAACTTGAGGGTGAGTAAGTGATGACAGTGGAATACTAAGGAATGCTAAAGTATTTATTATGCATTTTTGTGAACCTTATTGTAATGTGTGACCATTTTAACATTACTTGTGTTTATAGTGTTTGCAGGCTCTTTACTAACATTGTTTAACAATAAAAGAGCATTTAGTGCTGCTGGACTTTATTGTAAAGTAAAATTTGTGTGGCATGCTTGTGTAAAGTATTTGTAACACTCAAAATGAGTCATAAGTACAGTTTTTCAATTATTAGGGCCATTTGGGAGGGTTGTTATCAAGATGATGGCCACAAAGTGGGCCGACTTGCTTAACAAAGCTTCAAAGGCTGTTTAGCATTCTACTGCAAAACGTCAAGAAGCATTAATCACTGTGACTGACCGACTTACTGACTGATCCCCCAATTAACTGATTAGCTGATACATGAATTAATGCAGATTAATGATTTTCTGATGTGGTTTTATGGGTATACTGATCAAGCTGCCTGAACAAGTAACAGCACAGCAGAATAAAAGACTGGCTGACTGATGGATGCATGGTTGACTGACCTGTGGCTTAAGCAGGGGTAGGCGGATGTGAGCGAGAAGAGCAGGAAGCTGTGATTGACGGGTGGGCACATCATGGCGGACCCAGCTGAGTAGGGCCGTTACCACGGTTTCCTCTTCTGGAACGTTCATGTCATCAGAAGCTAAAAGCTTCTCTACCTCACATGCAGGCAGGAGCAGAAACTCCTGATGCCTTATGACCTCCATGAAGTGCTCCTAGGGAGAGAGAGATTATCTGGATTGGTTGATGGAACCAAGGATGTGGTTGTCACAAAGTAGAGCATCAGAGAATGTGTGTGTGACTAATGGCCTCTCAGCATAGTAACGTACAAAATACAAAGTGAATGAGCACTCTCCTGTAAGTTGATTTGACAGATGGATGTGCCAAGAAAATAAATGGAAATAAAAATTTAAACGTGGATCAGTGGCACGTGATGTTTAGATCAGGCTTAGGATTGTAGATGTGTAGTCATAGCAAAACAATTTTTGCAGTGCAGCCCTGTACAATAACACAAAAATCAAATCAAAATTATATATATAATTTATACAAATTACTGTAAATGTTTCAGACTATAAAAGGAGACTTTTGAAACATACACACTGGGGAAAATGGACAAAGCATATACCAAAGCAGAGAGAATGTGTAATAGGAATATGTATGCATATAAGCAACCACCATATGAAAATATTACTCTAAGCTGCATGAAAGTATGGCTATGGATAGGAGTATTTTTGTGTCTATAAGCATGTATATGTGTGTTTAAATGGTAACCTGTTGACTTCCTTTTACTCAAGGATCTCTTTAATATAGTGCCAGTACTAACCAATTATCGAAACTTAAATGTAACATTTTGAAAGAATTTTCATGTAAACACCCATGAAGTTGTATTAACTGTTTGTTACTGTTTGTCTATGTTCTGTAAAATTATATAAAAATAAGGTATTTCAAAAAACAAATAGCTATAATTGCCGTTTTCTGTTCTTTTTATCCAAAAAAAAGAAAAATACATGTGTCTTGAGTATCAAATCAGCATATAAGAAACCCCTTTCAAAGGCATTCAAAATCCATACACACAATTAAAAGTTTTATTTATTGTTAATAATCTTCACATTTAATCCAAGTTATTATTGATGTTTTTAGTTTTAAGCAACTTAAAATGACACAGGTATTGTATATTTGTATATGTGTATATGTGACATGTATTTATTCTAGCAATTACACACCATAGACTAGTAGTTATTGAAATGGTTTTGCTTCAGGACCCAGATTTTTCAAGTGTATTCTCTTCCCTTTTACAAGCTGATAATAACATTTATTTTGCTATATTAACAATGCATTTTAGCATTTTAGAATTTGCATTTGGCATTGATTTCCCTGCTTTTCCTGTAGAACAGATCTGCTAACCAACACGGAAACATATCCCTGGTATTACAAAGTGGACAAGAGAACTGGACATCATCGCATTGTTGGGGGATGGGGGAATAAAATAAAAACAAGGGAAGGAAAGCCAGATAGGAAACAGAGGCACTGATGGAAAATGGAAAGCAAGTTTTCAGTGCAGTCTCCATGACAACCCCCCTGTTGTGAACTGTGGGCGGGCTATTATGGGTTATATTTTCTTGAATGAGTTTCCCTCAGGAGCAGTGGAACATCAAACGCTGAGCGGAAAATTTGCGAAGAGGAACAGTAGCATGTCCAATTAAACACACTTGCCTCGTTCAGGGAACTTTTTCGGCACCAGTGCTTCCACGCCTGTTAAAATGGGCTCAATTGCTCACTCATAAACCCACAAAAACAGGCACAGACAGCCAGATGGACACAGACGCCTATAGATGAATACAAATACGCACGCTCACTGAGGCAGCCGCCCACATAGATGCAATACAAAACGCTGAAGGACGAACAAAAAATACACAGCGTGTCTGTAACTTTAAGCATATCATATGCTTTTGAGTGCACACGCTCGATAGTGTCCTCTAATTCACTTCCAAGTTTTGACTCGGTGAACTGCGGATGATAAATCCTTCAGTATGCGCTTGGTTGGGAGGAGGACAAACAAAAAAGAAAGGAAGAAAAGTGATAAAAGAAGAAAAATTAAGCTGAGAGAGAGGGGTGCTCATTGAAGATAAAAAACAAAGGGGTTTAGTATTCACTTTCCAGGAGTAGAAACTCCTTCTGACTTTGCCAGCATATCTTTTGCACTAATTAAGAGAGTGTGTAACTATTCTTAGTGTGTGTGCTCACCATGGTGTAGTTGTGTGCCACCTTATGGAGGTCCAGGCAGCCCTGAGCATCTGCAAAGGACCGAATGCCCAGACAGTTGGAGGGATGGAGTTGTTTCATTAGATAACTGCAGCAGGCCTGAACCACAGCAGACAGCTGCAGAAGACAGGAAGCTGACAACAAACTCTCTATCGTGTCCTCTCTCAACTCCAAACGCCCTGTAGAAAGAAAGACTGAGATTAGGTGTGTAATTTCTGTTAACGAGTGCTTATTGATTGATTTGTTTAGTAAGCATGCTGCTATTCAAAGGTCTGGAGTCAGCAAGAGTTTCTTTTTGAAAGAATTTAATACTTTTATTTAGCAAGGACACATTCATTTGATCAAAAGTGACAGTAAAGATATTTATTATGTTACAAAAAAGACTGCCATTTCAAATAAATGCTGTTGTTTTGAATATTGGTGATGAGAAATGTTTCTTGAGCACCAAATCAGTATATGAATGATCATGTGACACTGAAGGCTGGAGTAATGATGATGCAAATTCCGCTTTGCCATCACATGAATAAATTACATTTTAAAACTTATTAAAATAGAAAATCTTATTTTAAATTGTGATAATGTCACAATATTAATATTTTTACTGTAATTTTCCTCAAATAAATGCAGTCTTGGTGAGCATAAGAGACTTTTTTCTTTCAAAAACATCAAAAAATCTTACAGACTCTTGTTGAATCTTTTAACTTACCATTTTTATTTTTTTATAATAATAAGTCATTAATATTTTAATTACTGCTAAATGTAATTTTAAAAAAAATTCAAAGTGAATCTCAGTTTTTTTAGACTTTTGAATGCTAAACATTACAACATTATAATTGAAAGTATCTTATTTTAAGTCCATTTTTTGTTTTGTTTTGTTGTTTTTTTTTGTGCAAAATAGTATAAAATTTGAATATCAGCCATAATATCAAAATATTGCCTGATATTTGGCTGATATCTCTATCATTTTAATTTTAATGTGCATCCTTAGTAAGTGTGCATGTATATCTAACCAAAGATCTGTTCCAGATAAACACATACCTGTGTAAGCATACTGTACCAAGACCCATAATGCATCTGGGTCCACGCCCTCCATTTTGACCTCCTCTTGCTTTGCTTCTCGAACATCACTGGTAAACATGGCCGCAAAGTAATCGGACACTGATGAGAGAACCAGTCTAAGAGAGAAAGACAGAGAGAGAAACTGAGATAATACGATATCTCACTGAATGCTCACATGATTTTACATGCTCTCATTTTTATCATATTTTGGAAATATCAGTTTTTTAAACTGTTGCCTTAAACTATCATTTATGAACTTGCTGAAATGTGTAGAGAGTCAAGGGTTAGTTTTACAGAAAATGGTATGCTCCATTTGCTCCAAGGTGGGAACATTTTGTATTTAAGTGTGTTCAGATATGAGACAGGGGAACAGAGAATGGTTTTGGAGCTTTAATGCAAAAGTTGTGAATGCTGCTTGAGCATGAGATGAGAAACTCTGGTCTCCAACAGTTAGTGAGAGAAGCTGGTGCTAGTTTTTAGACTGTTTTTGTAACCTTAGTTTTTTTAATTTTGCTCTTATCCACTGTTTTATGGACCTTTTTGCACTTCCTTGCCTTTAAAGTATTACATTTCTTTTGGAACAACCTTTAAATGGATGCCTGGTGTGATTCTCCTTGTGACTGCTCGGGTCCCTATCACAAACATCCAAATGTAATTTCAATACAACAAAGTAACAACCAACAATAGAAAAAAACTATCATGACGTTGAAGTTTCAGTCAAGAGTGTCATCACGCTTATACAGCTACAAGGTAGTATTAGCTACAAAACCTTATTTGCATCAGGATGAGTAAAGATAGCGTTCAAGCAAAGAAAAGTGTTTTTCTTTACAGATGTGTGTGCCTAATTTGCGGCGCTTGTTAAAACTGAAGCCTCTTAGAACAAGTATTACGGTTTCATATTTTAGTTATTATTAAAACTGTATTTGATTAACACGATATGAAAAACTTGCAGTCCAGCATTAAGCAAAGTAAGCAACAGTCTCACGCTTGCAGGCGCAGCATGAAGTGTAGATTTCGTTTTGTGTGAAAACATGACGGAAGGCAGAGTGCTGAGAGAAATCATGAAAGAATGTATGAATGAATATAATTTAGCATTTTGACATCCTTTTCATAAAATGATTTAAAGGCTGGAAAAGTATAAACTTTTTTTGTCAAAACTTTATTTGAGCATGCAGTACATGTTAGAAGATAACATGTTATGTTGTAATGCACCCATATGTTATTATTTAATGTTTAAAATAATTGTTCAAACAAAAAGTGCAGAGCGCTGATCATTTTATTCGTTTTTTCTTGATTTCAACATAAAACTCTTTTTTTTACTTTTTGAACATTTCCAGCACATTTTAACATCACTGTGATAACTGTGAACATGTGTCACTATAATCGTGATATGAAATCTCTAGTTATGATGCTTTATAAAAATAACAATAGTTATGTATAGAGAACTACAGTATAATATCAGAATCAGAATGATCTTTATTCACCAAGTGTGCGCTTTTCAGGATCATTGGGTACATATATACATACATACATACAGTGCTCAGCGTAAATGAGTACTCCCCCTTTGAAAAGTAACATTTTAAACAATATCTCAATGAACACAAAAACCATTTCCAAAATGTTGAAAATACTAAGTTTAATATAACATCTGTTTAACTTATAACATGAAAGTAAGGTTAATAATAGAATTTGGATTACACATTTTTCAGTTTTACTCAAATTAGGGTGATGCAAAAATAAATACACCCCACAACAAAAACTATTACATCTAGTAGTTTTTATGGCCTCCATGATTTTTAATGACTCTCTCTGGATGGAGAGTGATGCTCAACTTGTCTCTACAGAATTCCCCATAGGTGTTCGATTGGGTTCAGATCAGGAGACAATGAATCACTTTCACCCTGTTCTTCTTCAGAAATCCAACAGTGGCCTTAGATGTGTGTTTAGGATCATTGTCATGTTGGAAAAGTGCACGACGACCAAGGGCACGGAGTGATGGTTGCATCTTCTCTTTCAGTATAGAGCAGTACATCTGTGAATTCATGATGCCATCAATGAAATGCAGCTCCCCGACACCAGCAGCACTCATGCAGCCCCACATAAGGACACTACCACCACCATGTTTCACTGTAGGCACCATGCATTTTTATTTGTATTACTCATCTTTGCAACACAACACAGTTTTGAAGCCATCTGTTCCAAAAACATTTATCTTGGTCACTCCAGAGTATAGAGTCCCAGTAGTCTTCATCTTTGTCAGCATGAGCCCTGGCAAACTCTAAGCGGGCTTTTTTGTGCCTGGGCTTTAGGAAAGGCTTCTTTTGTGGACGGCACCCATGCATGCCATTCCTCTGCTGTGTATGCCGTATTGTGTCACGGGAAATAGTCACCCCAGTTTGGCTTTCTACTTCTTTAGATAACTGCAGTGAACTTGCATGCCGATTTTTTTTCAACCCTTCTCATCAGAAGATGCTCCTGTCGAGGTGTTAACTTCCGTGGACGACCTGGACATCTCTGTGAGATGGTTGCAGTTCCATCTTCTTTTTTTACATTTTTGTACCACTTTTGCTACAAGTATTCTGACTGATAAGTAAAGCTTTGCTGATCTTCTTGTAGCCTTCACCTTTCTGGAGTAAAGAAATTATTTTCTTTCTCAGGTCTTGTGACATTTCTCTTCCATGTGGTGCCATTGCTGACAGCATGAAATGGGAAGGGGTTTTAACACCCTGTTATAGTCAACTGTCTGCTGGACACCTGTGTAATGAATAATTAGACTCACCTGTGGTTGAATTCTTGTTAAATTAGACATTTGTAGTCTAAAATTTAGCTTTGCTCCAGAGACTTTCATTGGGGTGTACTCATTTTTGCATCACCCTAATTTGAGTAAAACTGAAAATTTTGTTCTCTAAGTTATATTATTAACCATACTTTCATGTTATAAGTTAAACAGATATATTAGACTTAGTGTTGTCAACATTTTGGAAATTGTTTTTGTGTTCATTGAGATATTGTTTAAAATGTTACTTTTCAAAGGGGGTGTACTCATTTACAATGAGCACTATACATATATACATACATACATACATACATACACAAGAGAATAGAAAGAATATTTAAATAAGTAAAATTAAGAAAAATAAATTATTTATTATTTATTTATTAAAAACACATTTAAAAAATATAAAGTAATATACATATGTATGTACAGATGTGTGTATTATGTACTATATATACAACTGTATAAATAAAAATATGTATTTACATGTAGTATGTATTTATTGCCTATCTCTCAGGTGGCAAAAACGCCATAAGAGTACTGAATTTTGACTTATAAAACCAGGTAACTGTGAGCTAGATTTTTAAGATGGAGATAGCCTTGGGGAAAAACTGTTTTTATACTTAAATGTTCTACTGCACAGAGATCTGTAACGTCTGCCTTTCGGCAAATTGCAAACAGGTTGCGGCCTGGGTGAGAGTGGGTAATATGCAAAGTGTTTTTCATAAAGAAATGTATTCTCTGATTCTGTTATTTTAAAGGGTGACATGTACACAAAAACTCTTTCAGGTGTATATCAGTTTATATTGTTGTTAATTTGAGAGTTATGATAACATTATTTAAGAGATTTCAATATTGTATAACATGAGTAGCTCTCAGCCACTTTCATTTTTTTTTTAAAGTAGCTCTGAAATGAAATAAGGTTGGAGACCCCTGGAATAGACACTTGTGTGCTGCACGTAAAGCATGATAAAAAAGCTGAAAAAGAAAATAGACAGAAGTGAGAAACAGAGAGAGAGCGAGAGAGAGAAAGATTAGAGTAAGAGACAGGATTTGAGGATCTGTTAACTGAAGCATGGTAAAATGAGGATTTCCTATTCAAATCCAGCTCTGCAGACAAAGATATTCACATGCACACACACTCAGTCGAAGCTTGCGGCTTTAAATCTATTAGACTCATAGCCAAAATGCTAATTACTATATCAAAGAACTGAGAATGTGTGAGTGCTTGTATTACAGCTTGAAAGGAAGGCAAACTCTGTGAGGTTTGTTTTTGTTTGCTTTACATATTAAGTTACTAAGCAATTTTATTGTTCTGCTTGCATGAATGCTAGCTGTGTTTAATAAGATTAATAAAAATTTGATGAGTCATTTACGTTATATACATCAAATCGGATTACCAACTGACAACCACTAAACTTTATGAATGCAATATTAACACTCAACTAGAAATGAATAAAAGATGATTATCACAGAACACCACTAAAATAATCCCAGAGAGAATTGCTCTCTGTTTTGACTGACTCGCTGGTGACTGACAGGAATAAGATCTACCTGAATTCTACCCACGTCACAACAATGTCAAGCCGAAACAGAATTTGTTCATTTATGTGGAATGGATTTACTGTAGATATCATAAAGTGTGTTAAAAGGGGGAAAAAATTGGGAGGAAAAAAAAAAGTTGACATTGTTTATGACAATGGAGGTGTAAGAGAAATTTTACATTAACATTTTACATTAAACACATTAAGCACTTTAAAATGTTCCTGAAAGCATGCGGGGAACAGGAAGTGGTGTAACTCTGAAAGATTATTTGGTTTCATCAAACATTTTTGAAAAATGATCGGACCAAACTTCATACAGTTATAGAATCACCACCATACGCGGTCAGCATGAAGACAAGACCTAGAGGATGCTAAATTGCGAGCAGATTTTTGATTTCTCTAACGGTTTGGCCATGGCGTTGAAACTAATTTATGGCGAGAAAAGGGAAACAGGCAGTGTGTTATAACTTCTGCATACATTAACCTTTTAAGTGGTATGTCATTGTCATTGAGATATTGTTCAAAATGTTACTTTTCAAAGGGGGTGTACTCATTTACAATGAGCACTATACATATATACATACATACATACATACACAAGAGAATAGAAAGAATATTTAAATAAGTAAAATTAAGAAAAATAAATTATTTATTATTTATTTATTAAAAACACATTTAAAAAATATAAAGTAATATACATATGTATGTACAGATGTGTGTATTATGTACTATATATACAACTGTATAAATAAAAATATGTATTTACATGTAGTATGTATTTATTGCCTAACTCTCAGGTGGCAAAAACGCCATAAGAGTACTGAATTTTGACTTATAAAACCAGGTAACTGTGAGCTAGATTTTTAAGATGGAGATAGCCTTGGGGAAAAACTGTTTTTATACTTAAATGTTCTACTGCACAGAGATCTGTAACGTCTGCCTTTCGGCAAATTGCAAACAGGTTGCGGCCTGGGTGAGAGTGGGTAATATGCAAAGTGATTTTCATATAGAAATGTATTCTCTGATTCTGTTATTTTAAAGGGTGACATGTACACAAAAACTCTTTCAGGTGTATATCAGTTTATATTGTTGTTAATTTGAGAGTTATGATAACATGATGCTAAATTGCGAGCAGATTTTTGATTTCTCGAACAGTTTGGCCATGGCGTTGAAACTAATTTATGGCGAGAAAAGGGAAACAGGCAGTGTGTTATAACTTCTGCATACATTAACCTTTTGAGTGGTATATGGGATTTTTATTTCTGTGCCCCTGAGAGTACGGACACACATGGGATTTAGAACGTTCAGTGACATCACACAACTGCCAGATTCAAACTTTGGCTGCGAGATGGACGCCATGCTCAGCGCTTGTCATATATCACAACTTTACAATGTTTTCAGTCACATAATATTTTTTTAAAGGTTTCAGATATTTAAATACACATAAGCACCAATAAAATAATACATTTAGATAGGGCTGTCAAACGATTAATCGCGATTAATCGCATACAAACTAAAAGTTTAAGTTTGCCTATTATATGTGGGTGTACTGTGTGTAATTATTACGTACATATAAATACAAACACATTCATGTATACATTTGAGAAATATTTACAAGTATAGGTATTTATTTATATTTTTATATAATTTATATTATATATAAATACAAATATTTTGTACATAACATATTTCTCTTAAATATATACATTAACTTGTGTGTATTTATATATGCATATTAATTACACACAGTACTCACACATATATTATGCAAACTCAAACTTTTATTCTGTATGCGATTAATCGTGATTAATCATTTGACAGCCCTACATTTAGAGTTAATGTAAAATACACACTGATGTGGAAGCAGCAATAACAATCCATTCCAATATAATTTGTTGATGTTTATTCATATCAGACGCACAGTGGACCTAAGTAATTAAAGTTTCCTCTAATATTCTTCCAGTTCACCAACCACTTATTTGCATGTGTTTCAGGAGAAACTGATGAATTCACCTGCTGTAAATCCGACTGACAGGACTCCGGTGCAAACTAAGATGGCGGCGCACATCTCACGTTATCGATCAAGATTTAAAGGATTTAAAAACAACACAACACACATTCACTTACACATATTTGAGAATAGGAATATCAGATAGTTGATGACATGATAAGCAAGTTTGTGAATATTTTAAATAAAAAAGGAAAACAAAATAAGAGTGATCCATCTGTCATACAGTGTTAGGCCGTGTGTCCACCAGAGCGTTTTTAGCCAGCTGGAAAACGCTAGGCGCTCTGCTTAAAACGCCCGTCTGTGAGCGCTTGAGAGCACTTCTGCAGCGCAGCGTTTTTTTCCGTTGAGACGCTTTGTTGCTATGATACGGAATATCTGCAGCACTGTTACTTATAACTGATTTTGCAGGTAATTTGTTTCAGACTTAAAATGTTGACACAATGTGAAATTACTGTGCTATGTATTTTCGGAGAGCAGCAAAATTAATTTCTCATCCATTTTGTTCCGTTCTCTGTTTGTTGATGATGTTGTACAGCAAGAATGTTGTGACGGTTGGCCGGTGTAGTATTTGTCCCGCCCCTCCTCCACTCTGATTGGACGGCTGGCTAAAAAGTGACAGTGATGAGCGCAGCGTTTTACTCAAAGTTGAACGTTCTTCAACTCGAGGCGACCAGTAAAAAACGCCGAGCTCTCAGCGCTTGAGTGTGAAAAAGACGCTCAGCGGCTCGTTACGCTCCTGGCGTTTAAAAAACGCGGCGCTCCCGTTGAAAACAATTGAACAAGTACACTAGCAGCTGGAAAAAACGCTTAGGTGGACACACGGCCTTATTGTGGCTGCGGTGTGTTATGTGACAAGCGTGACGTGTTGCCATGGAAACAATAAGGGCAAATGTTCTAAAATTACGGTTGCCTTAAAAAAACTCACTCAGCTAGAATATTTTAAACTCACGCATGAAAGGGTTAACTGATTTTGATGAAACTTCAGATGCGTTCGTTGTAGGAGGCCGATGGGCAAAACCTTAGAAATGGGCAAGGAGGAGAGGCTCTATAGCGCCACCTTTTGACAAAAGTTGGGGGGTTAGTCTTACCTACAGTCACCAAATTCGGTACATATATTACAGTTATTAGCTCCGACCAACAAGAAGTCAGATATTTTGGTTTGAACATAGATTTTCTGAATAATCAGGCTCTGCGTTTTTAAGTACTTCTTGTAGGAGATTCAGGCAATCGCCACCAAACTTGGTCAACATGAAACAAAGACACTGAAGATGCTAAATTGTGAATGATTATAGCATATCTTGAACAGTGTTGCCATGACAAGGGATTAAATTAAAGACAAAAAAGGGAAACAGGAAGTGTTTCATATCTTGTGAAATCATTATTTGATTTAAATTCAATTAAGATTGTATGTTGCCCGCCAGGCACAGGTTTCTTTAAGCCACCGGGGTGGCGGCGGTGCTGGGGCTTGGGCCCGTCATCGCTGCTTGCAGCTATATTTTCCTTTCTAAATAATATTAAATAAATAGTCTATTGCCATGTAGTAATGTCACAAAAAGGCCCTGCCCCCAAACGGATCTGATGGGAAAATTTAACTACTTTACAAGTAGACAATTTTGTATACATTTGTACATTTTAGTTTGTATGGAAACGTACAATGTTTGCAAAAAGTAAGCACGAAAGTCCAGCCAATGTTGCCAAGTCTGCGGTTTTCCCACTGAATTAGGCTACTTTTACGCGGTTGTTTTTTTTAGACCACGGGTCGAAGGTTTTTACCATTGGGAACATGATTTTTACTGTGAAAAACCAATTGAAAAGCAATTGGGCTGGTTTAATTATGCAAACTTGGCCCACCCCTAAACATAACATTCAGTGAGCTATAAGGAGATTGTTTGAAAACGTATGAATGAGATCGTACAAATTCCAATGAATTCACCAAAAAATAGTTACAAATTGCCTTGAGAAGCTGTTGCCACCCCACACTTCAAAACTTGCTCCTGCACCGCTTTAAGTGAGTATATGCAAAAGCAGAGATATGGAAAGGATGATGCTGTTAATGGTGAAAACTCATGCAAGAATTATGATGAAAGAGGAGCAATGAAGGGAGAGAAAAAAAGACAAAGAATGGGAGCACAAATGAGGCTTTAGGAGTGAAGCGGGGAGTGAAAATGCATTAGAGCCTGTGAGACTCATTTAGCAGCAAGAGTAACACTCAGCATTTGCACTCTGCCACTCTTCTTCACTATCTCTTCCTGTTCTTTCATCACTGAGCAGATTTTAAACCTTTCACTTTACACACAATAATCTAGCAGTTCTCTGCTGTTTTTACTCATATTAGAGTATCACTGAATAACTGATTCAGCTTTTTTTGTATGCTCTTTCTCATAGCAGCCTGAAAGTCTGTGTGCTAAAGCAAGATTTTAGGTAAGCATTTTAGGTTGCAGATGGCGTTCTAGTTAGAAAATGTACAAAGGCTATTCACTATACAGGGTATGTGTGTGCATCATTATAAATAAAACACCAGCAAAATCTTCCAGCTGCCTGAGGCAGCCTTGCAATCAGCAAATCTATGTCATCAACAAACATGTGGAAACAACACAAAGAAGAAGATAAAATAATGAAGGAGAGAAGAGGATGAACAGATCAGAGAAGAACTGAGTTATGGAATGCCAAGGTGCTGCTATTTAAGAGTGATTCTTCAATTAGAGGAATTTTTCTGTCCCCTACTATGATTTTGAAGTAAAGAAGGGCTATCAAAGTTAACTTAACATGTGATTAATACATTTGTAAGCTATTAATGAATTTATTCAATTTGACAATATAATGGCTACGCTTTGTTTCATGTATTAGAGACAGACCATCTTTATAGGTATTATATATATATATATATATATATATATATATATATAGCAAATGGAACGTTTAACAAAGATAAAGTCATATGCAGTGTTTGTATGGTGGAATTTAATTATCAGCAAACTTTCCACGAGTGCAATAGAGTCATGCACACAAATGTTGGTGTGAAAATTAATTTCCTGTGTGTTCTGATACAGATTGATAAGTTCCCACGAGTGAAATACAGTCATGCATATAAATGTTAATATGAAAATTCATTTCCTGTTTGTTCTGATGCAGACTGAGAAATACAGCTGTTTTCTTTACAAGTAAAAATGTTATTGGAGAACATAATTATTACACATATAGGCCTATTTTTACTTTGAACCTAATGCATTAATGTGTTCATAAAAACATTAAGATTAAAAAAATAAATAAATATTTGAATTGATTTACAGCCCTATTTTAAATAGGAATGTTTTTCTACAAAACAAAAATTCTAGATGGACAGATTGCAATGCATCTTTAAACTTTTTGTCTCTATAATTACTTTTTCATAAATTTTCTGCCAATCTGCAAATATGCCAGAGATTGTTTGAAGATCTTGTAATTTACTGTAAGAATTTACAAGTAAACTTGCTCTCATGACTTGAGAGTAATTTATTGGGTGTCATTATAAACCAGTGAATTTTAATAACTTTTTAAAAGTTCAGAATTACATGACAGCTTGCTAACTTGTTGTGTTAGTAAATACAATGCAAAAACTGAAGCATTTCCATTACCATAACAATATGAAAATACATATCATATATAAAAAAAATAAATAAAAAATGTTGTGGTGTGCATAATTTGTGTATGGAGGACTGACTTTTCATGCACTTGATGCAATAAAATAACAGACTAAAAAAAAAAAAATGGAAAAAAGAACAAACTCTCTTAGCTGGATTTAGACCCAAAAAACTAAGCTGGAAAAAAGCAAAAACCACATGAGTGGAAAGCTGTGGAACGGTGGGGGGGGAGAATACAACAACTGTGTCTGAACCAGTCCATTTTATTTCACTTTAATAAAGATCACAACATAAAATATTCTTTTCACATGCAACAAAAGGCAAGAATATATCAGATCACAAAACTCTGGACTTCTGGTTGTACCTAGGATATCTAAGTCCACTAAAGGAGGGAGAGCATTTTCAAATTTGCCTCCTAAACTCTGGAATAGCCTTCCTGATAATGTTTGGGGCTCAGACTCACTCACCCAGTATAAACCTAGATTAAATACACATCTCTTTTGCCAAGCATTCAAATAATACATCTCATAACCTTGTGCTGTTCATAACATTAAAGGATTAGTCCACTTTTAAATACACTTTTCCTGATAAATTTACTCACCCCCATGTCATCCAAGATGTTCATGTCTTTCTTTCGTCAATCGAAAAGAAATGAAGGTTTTTGAGGAAAACATTACAGGATTATTCTCCTTACAGTGGATTTCAATGGCTACCAACAGATTGAAGGTCAAAATTACAGTTTCAGTGCAGCTTCAAGGGCTTTAAACGATACCAGATGAGTAATAAGGTTCTAGCGAATCGATCGGTCATTTTCGAAAAAAATACAACCGTTTACGCATTCTTCATAACGCTGAATGTTCTACGCCTTCCCTATTCTACTTACGGAACGAACGCGGCGCCAGTTTCGTTTTTTTTTCGTAACTTGAATAGGGAAGGCGTAGGACATTCAGCGTAAGCATTATGAAGAATGTGGAAGTGGAAAGTACGTTCAAGGCGATATTTTGTTTATAAAGCATATACAGTTGTATTTTTTTAGAAAATGACCGATCGTTTTGCTAGATAAGACCCTTATTACTCATCTGGTATCGTTTAAAGCCCTTGAAGCTGCACTGAAACTGTAATTTTGACCTTCAACCTGTTGGTAGCCATTGAAATCCACTGTAAGGAGAATAATCCTGGAATGTTTCCCTCAAAAACCTTCATTTCTTTTCGACTGACGAAAGAAAGACATGAACATCTTGGATGACATGGGGGTGAGTAAATTTAACAGGAAAAGTGTCTTTAAAAGTGGAGTAAACCTTTAAGCAAAGATAATCATGTGCATTTGATCTGATATAACTGGAGTACATTGTACATTGTATATCAGATGGCGTAGACTCTGGATCAACATGCACCATTAACAAATATCAGTTTAACATTAACAAATATCAGTTTAATTGGTCAACAGACACACAGTAAAAATAGATGCTGTTTGTGCCCGAGAAATGAGCTCCAGTCCATCTCACCATAAATCTAGAAACTCTCATATGATAAATAATGGTTGAATGCCTGTCACTCTATCGGCATCACAGGAGAATCTTGTTTGCCAAAGGCCATGCCTCCACATGAATAATATCAAAATCTGATGTATATGTTCAGTGCAGTCTATCTCTAAAACAAGAATGTCACAACCACATGACATCCACTCAATACTGGTTTCAAACCAAGGAGATGAAAATAGTCTAAAAGACACACTAAGTCACTAAGTACACTAAGCATTTTCCACTTTAAAATTGATTAAAAGAGATTATGTAAATTATGTATGAGATTATGTATGTTTTTGGTCCAATAAACCTTGACTAACATTATAGAGAGACCCTTTAAGATTTGGTCAAATATACTGAACAGACAAGTCCATGCAGTTTACAACAGACAAGACATACATCCACTCAACTCTTCAATCGCCTGATCTTGCTTTGAGTTTTGAAAATGTCACTTATTTTATTTGCTTTTTTACTAATTTCAAGTATAATTTTAGTTTTCATACTTTGTAGTTTTAACTTGTTCCATCTGTTCCGTCTCTATAACAAAACTTTATCAAAAGCCATACTCAAAATAATACCATGAGAGTTTCAAAAGTCCAAAGTTTTACTTGTCAAATTCAGAAACTGCAATACTTGCTGACAATGAGATGTGCTATAAATGTGCCACTGCTGCTACATTCAGCAGTAAATTGTAACTACCATCACTCATCTCCAGCATCTCTGGGGCATTTATGATTCGGCAGCATGAACTGGATCCACTCAGATATTGTGTCAGAGGCCCAGCACTGGAGAAAAACTTGTCATTGGACTTACTAAAGTTTGTGCGGTTCAGTTTGAGGCAATTTGGTTCAAACTAAACGAGAATGTAATTTCATTTATATTGTCTTTACAGTGTTTCACAGAGAAAGCATGCACCACCATAATTTGCTGCACACTGGTTTATTGTTTTTGCTTGTATTGTCAGTGCTTCCCACACATAGACTTTACTTGGGCGGGCCGCCCACGTATAATAACGGCCGCCCAAGTATATTTGGAGACACATTTTTGCTTTTATTATTTTTATCCTCTTATACTTTTATATCCATGCAAGATAATGAAACCATCCGCGATCAATAAACTAGTCGTTTCATACCTGCTCGTTATGTGTGCGTCAGAACTGTTTACTCCCACATTCCCACGCGCTGCATTTTGCAAAGTCACAAGACGGCGCTGTTGCGAGTTCTACAAGCTCGCGCAACAGCGCTTCAGTCTGCTTCAAAGTGATTCTCAATCAATGAAAAGCGCAGATTTATGCGAAGCGATTGCTAATGAACTCAAGTTGATGAATTATAACAAAGTCTACTTTATGGCCTTTATATAAAATGTTTTAGACGATTGTAAGAATCTGAAGGATCAGCCTGCAATAGTACAGACATTTCAATATAAGAGTACCTGTGTATTTCGGACTTGTTTATAATTAAAAGTCACACGCTAAGTTTTTTCTTTTTTCTTTTGGGCATTATTGGTATTTTGGTTACACAATAAATTGTATTTAATTTGATTTCCATTTAATTCATAGTCAATTATTGTAGTCTCCCCCACAGGAAGAAAAGACTAAGAACATTATTTGACACATATATTATTCATTTTATAAATTTTACTAGTAAAATCTGTGTCCCATTCACTGAGAGAGACACTATATGACAACAAGGAGAACATAGGAAAAGGTGAGCCATTTAAATGCTGTAATTTTGCATAATTTACAATGCATAATAATGCATAATATTAGTATGTAATTAAGTGTAATATGCCATGTAATTAAAATTAATTTCAATAAATAAAAATACTGTTAAAAGTCACACATTATTTGTTTGTCACATGTAGTAGACCATTTTTGTGCCGTGGGTAATAGGAGGATTTTTCGCCCGGCTACCACCGCAAGTATATTTCAAACCTGTGGGAAGCACTGATTGCAGTGTAAATTTATAGGGTTTGGTTGTATGAACCATTTGAAATGTGTACTGTTTTTTTGTTTGTTTGTTTTTTGTTTACCTGTGTGCTGGTATTCTGCGGTCTCCGGCGAGAAGGACAACATCACAGAGTTTCCTGGTCCTCAGGTAGGCCTCCATGCGTCTGAAGGTATGTTCAGCATGACTGTGAGCCTGGAAATGTTCATCTGACACACACGGCTCCATCGACGCACATGAGGACAAGGTCGCACTGCTGTTAGATGTCCTGAAAACACACATGCACTGTGTTAGACGATTCACATTGCAAATCTGAGTCAATCAGAATGTGACTTGATGAAATTAAGAGTTTTTGTCCAATGTAGTCTTTGTTTACACTCTTTTTGTTAAGTATTATTAATAAAATATTATTCATATATTGTAAACAAGGAATTCACCAAATTCACCATCCTGCTGTGCTGACTGATTAAAGCATAAAAGAACATAAAAGTATTTAAATAAATAACATATTAATATATTAAAATGAAACTTTACAGGCAGCGTGCCAGTACAGATTTGAGTTCTTATTTTTTGTGTGTCTCTTATCTTATCGTGCTTGAATGGTTTAATAGCACTTGAATGAATGATAACATGATCATATACTGTAATGGATGCTGTGTTTATTGCATTACATATTTTTGATATGCTAAACTGAATTTTTTTTTTAAATTTTGACAGCCCTAATTAAAATATTCTAATTCTAAACAGGGCTATTATTGTTAACTAAAACTATTAAAACATGTCAGTTAATTGAAATAAAGCTGAAATATAAATATTAGTTGAAAAACTTAATAAAACTAAATGAAAATTAGAAATTCTGCCATGGCAATAAACTGAAATAAATTTCAAGTTAAAGGACTAAATTCTTAATTGGAAATCAATTAAAACTAACAAAAACTAAAAATGAAATAAAAATAATTTAAACCTAAATAGCAATATTATTTAAAAAAATAATAATAATAATAATAATAATAAATGTAGCATTGCCAATTCCACTTTTGTTCATCTTCAGAACACAAAATGAAGATCTTTTTTTGCTGTCTGTCCCTCCATTGACAGCTACGCAGCTACCACTTAGATGCTTCAAAATGTTCATAAAGAGATCGTAAAATTAATCCATATGAATTGAGTGGTTTTCTGAAGAGACAGTCGCTTTATATGATGAACAGATTGAATTTAGGTTTTTATTTGCATATAAACATTCATCAACTCACACATCATTTGTGGTAAACAGATGCTCAAACATGTTTGACACACGCGAGAACCAATGAGGTTCATTCTCGTGTGTTACGCAGCACATCTGAGCTTCCGCAAGAGGTTTGTTCTCGTGGGTCAAGCAAGATTGTTTGAGCTTCTGTTTAGGTTCGCTGAATGAATGTTTATATGTGCCTAAATTAAATCTGTTCATCATATAATAAGTCAGTAATTAAATGACAGAATTTTCATTTTTGAGTGAACTAACCCTTTAATTGGCCTACAAAGAATAGAACAACAGTGACAAATTTCATTTTACAAAAAAAAAATCTAAATCATTTTAAATGGAGGCATAAGCTTTCCTTGCAAAATTAGAACTACACACACTTAAAATTACACACACATGCACACGATCAATGGATGGATAAATATAGAGGGCTTTAGAGAGCTGTTAGTAATTAGCTTTGATGATGAAGCTGGCCATGAAATACACAAAGCAATTTAGCCGGTTCCCAAACGGCTGTCGTCTCTACTGCCTCTCACTCCCTCTCTTTATCACTCGCTTCCTGTCATTCTTGTCTCTCTCTCCCTCCATCTCTGCAGATTGCCTTGCAATCCCCATTTCCCAAGTTCACACTTATTTTCTCTCCTAATGGCGATCTTGTGAACACATCTCTATAGTAAAAATTCTGTCCACATTTAAGGCCGCTGAGCTTCTGACTCATCCATTATCCTTGATAATTAATAGTTCTTGCTGTAATTAATCACAATAGCCAGCAAGTGAGCCTGCGGAGATGTCGATAGTAGACTTTAACTGCTCGTTCTTTTCAATGAATCACAAGTTAACAGGTTAACACGCTCAAGCACTGAAATGCAAGTCATTTCCGGTCATATCCGTTACTGAGAACCAGAACTTCAGGTTTATAAGACTGTTATATCAGCTAAATCCACTGCATGTTTATATTACAAGACAGGTTCCAGATACACATCCAAAACAGATCTTTGTTGTAATACGTTAAAGGGTTATTTCACCCAAAAATGAAAATCCTGTCATTAATTACTCACCCTTATGTCGCTCTAAACCCATAAGACCTTCATTCATCTTCGAAACACAAATTAAGATATTTTTGATGAAATCCATGAGCTATCTGGCCACCGATAGACTGTTACACAACCCCCACTTTCAAGGCCCAGAAAGGTAGTAAAGATATCGTTAAAATAGTCCATTTGACTACAGTGGTTCAACCTTAATGTTATGAAGCGATGAGAATACTTTTTGTGCATAAAAAAACAAACAAAAATAACTTTATTCAACAATTTCTTTTCTTCCATGTCAATCAACTACATAGTTGACGTAGTAAACACAGTGCAGCACTTCCGGGTTCTTTGTCAGAACGCCGGCTCTTTATTAGCCAGCTCCTGCGTCAGCATCTCACGCATCCATCTGCCAATACCGAGTCTGTGTTCTGACATAGAACCAGGAAGCGCTGTACTGTGTTTACATCAACTCCGTAGCAGTTGGAGACTGACATGGAGTCGGAGGCTGACTTCTGGGGTGTAACGCTGCTCGTGCAACTCGTGACGCAGGCTCCGTGTTGGCCCCATGGACTATTTTACTACCGTTCTGGGCCTTGAAAGTGGTATTTGTGTTGCAGTCTATCGGAGGCCAGATAGCTCACGGATTTCATCAAAATATCTTAATTTGTGTTCAAAAGATGAACGAAGTTCTTACGTTTGGAGCGACATGAGGGTGAGAAATTAATGACAGAAATTTCATTTTTGGGTGAACTAACCCTTAAAATGGTATTAGAATAAATAAATGAAAAACATACACTACAGAAATAGTAGTTATTGTTTGTAAGGTTGAAGGATTTCTCAGTTTGGGAGAAAAACTGTATGTGTGTGACATGCTAGAACCATAATTAAGCATTTTTTTCTCCATACATTTAAAGAGGGTGATTATTTTTATTTATAAAGTTAAAAAGGCATGACACAGGTTCAATCCATTTCTAGGGTCTTGAGAGGTCATGCTATTGGCAAATATCAGTAAAGGGAAGAGCAGCATGTCACAGTGATGATCTCTGGGGTTTCAATGTGCTCAGCAGCAGGAGATAACAGCAGTCAGACTACAACCTTTTATAAGCCAAGATCTCTCGGCCTCACAGATCATGATCAAATGGAAAATCCATTTCATTCAAGCAGAAAGTTCAAAACATAGCCCATTCACACACCCACCCACACACACCCACACACACACACACACACACACAGCTTTCAATCACACTATTTGAAAAGAAGACAGATGGTGAGAGAGAGTGTGAGTATATTTGAGCTCACAGCTCCAAATCTCTTAAACGCAATTAAAGACTTGCAGTCAGACGAGCATAGAAACTTAGTCTATCAAGTACCTTAGGGAAAGAATGAGAGAGATGAGGAAGAAAAATTCATGGAGAAGAGTTTTCATAGAGATTTGAAAGCTATATGGCAGAGGGCAAGATATTTAGATAATTCTTAGATTTTGTCTATTAAAATTATTGTATGGTTTCAGAAAACCTGGAACATAGTGATCAAGCTGTATGAACTAATTTTTGGTGCTTTTAGTCCTTTTTTGTCCCTGATCACTTCCATTGTATGGACAGAGAGCAGCGTTGTAGTCAAAACCAGCTCATTCAAGTCAAAGTCCAGGCCGAGACCTGAATAGATTGAGTCAGGAGTCAGGACTAAAATCAAAGGAGGGTCAAGTCAAGACAAGTCACAATTCAGACAGTCTACAATATGTTTTCCTTTGCAGCAAACGAAGCCAGGTTTTGTGTCAGTGTCACGCACAGTGTGCTCTGGTCCAGAGACACAATACTACAGAACGGATCATATGTGCAAGACAGTTTATTGTGTTTAGGATCTCGATTCTCGAAATTAGTGTGGATGATTCATATGATTCCCGATAGTTCCTGAACTTTGAAAAAGTACAACTTCGTGAGCAGGGACTTTCTGAGGGTAACGTTTTTACCCAGAACTCTGAACATTTAGACCGGTCTTAAGTACTACAACACTGGACAAGAGCATTGACATCATGCTTTAAAATCCCTCATTTTAAGTTTCACACAAGAAAGTAAGCCATGTGGGTCTGAATTTTTAACTGTTCCTTTAAGACAGAGATTTTGAAAGTAAGAGAAGCAGACAGGAAGAAGAGTGCAGATGCCGAGACGAACTGCAGAGATTCTCTCTCTTAAGTGCTTTATTAAGTTATGGGTAGCAGGTTTTCACCCTCTGGCTCTTCTCAATGCCAAAATTATTTAGTCTCAAATGAAAACAGAGACTAGAGGCAACATAAAACACATACACACTGCTATCTCAAACACAGCAAACACACAGGCAAACTTACAATCCTCCAAACACGACCTACCTAAATAAACATCACACACACCCCTGCATGAGTGCAAACACACAGGAGAGAGGCAGCAAGTTATCTCAAAAAGCCAGATAAACGCCTGCCAGTTCCTGAACATCCCCAGTGGGCACTCGTCCATTCATATTTGCTCTTTTTTTCTTACTCCCTAAGTTTCCTCTTCACAGAATATCCTCCTTATTTCCTGTCTTCCTCCTCTGTTCTTTCTGTCAAACATTGGGGTGTAACAGTAACTGAAAGTAGTGACACTACTAACATACTATACAGGAGCTACATTCTACAGCATGACAGTATCCACAGCAATTTTTCAGTAATAATCTTTTTCCAGTGTAACGTGTGAAAATGCTTCACTGCTGTTTTTATATCACATTGTTTGCACACGCAGCACTGCCAAGCAAACTAAAGCAATAATTAAACAAGCATTTCAAAACCTTCCACCCTCTTATATAGCAATGGACAGTTTCATTTTAGTGAACCGATTGGTGCGGAAGATTCATGTCAACCAAGCAGTGCGAAAAAAGTTAAAACCATGAACCATTTGAATGAACCCATTCTCTAAAACAATGTTCATCTCTCATTTGATTTCAACTCAGTTCTAGAATTTACCATGTCTTAGTTTCTTTGCAGTTAAATCAAAGGCCTCACAAATTTAAAATTTATGTGAATCGTCCCAACAAACTGATTCACTAAAACATGTAGTTTTCAACTCAGATGTAGGATTTAGTATGTTTTATTAGTAAGAAAACATTAAATAAAACTGGAAACTACAATTGACTGAAAAACAGACAAGCAACTCATTTTATTATATACAAAGTTATATTTTGTTTAGGTTAGGTTCCAGCATCCCTGCAACCGGACAAGTGGATTTATATAGTATAAAAAATATAGCCTCCTAAATGGAATCTAATATAACATTGCAATTTAACTTCAAGTTTTGAGTAGCGTTTAGCTTGGGAATCTACGATTTCAAAACAGCTTCTCCAACACTGTTGGAGACACTATTTTTCATTCTTTCCTTTCTGTGAACGTCATTTTCTACTTTTCAGAATTCCCTCTCTCTCGCCCTCTAGCCCTTTTCCCTAATCACTCCATTATTTCAGTCTATGCTATTGTTAGTTTCCATTCGCCTACAAGCACAAGGCTCTCTCTCTCAACATCTCCGTCTCCTACTCATTTTATGAGTATTCTGCTCTTTTTTCTAAACCTCTTGCTGTCAAAAGATCTGACATTCAGTCCTTCAAAATGAAAAGTTAAAATATGCATATTCATGTCTGATCACTTCAGTTAAGGTTAAAGAGAAGTGAGGTGGTTTCCAGGCTATAATGAGCTCCACTGATATCTGCTGTCACTTCAGAATGGATTTGAGCTGGGATTACGACACCATTTGGAGATCTGGATCAGATTTAAGCCTCTGTAGGCCAATTCAGAAGGGAATGAGGGAATATATCAGATGGAGAGGGGAAAAAGAGGGATTTTACTTTTTAGAAAAGTCTGGTGAACATTAATTATGTAAACACATATCAAACAGCATCTTACAAGACTCTGAATCTTATTCTACAAATGGATACACATAACCACACATTTATATATTGACAACTTCATGGAGATGAGGAGCCATGCACATAAAAAGCCATAAAAAGGAGAAGGAAAGGGGTGAAAAAAGAGGGAGAGGAAAGAGGAGGAGGAAATGGAACTGAAAAGGGAAAATGGTGTCATGTGGGAAATTAAATATCCAAGTGTCCAAAATATCAATTCACATCCAAATCAGCAAACTCAATTATGACACATACAAGAAACAAGTTTTAACCTGCCTGATAGAGCAGATATAAAAATAACCTTTATAAATCCTTCTGGGGACATCCTGCTCTTGTTCAGTTGACTTTATCCAGAAGCTCTTTTCTAACTCTCTAGACAAGAAACTTTCAAAGACAACACTGTTTTCAGGGTTCGAATTGAGGGAGGAATAGGGGTCTGTTAAAGGAATCTGTTAAAAGATTGCCCTGACATAACATTTGATTGTTTTTCATGTAGCCTATTAAATTTTTCATCAGCAAACTGCAAGTTCTAGACACGCCCAAGTGTGAAGCGCTTTGTGTTCGGAAGATGACCGAAAGTCTTAAAGGTAAAGGGTTAGGAACGACATAAGGCTGAGTAAATGATGACAGAATATAGCCTAATATACTAGGTAATAAAGTTTTACATTTTTTACTTGATAATACACAAAAATTAATTTTAAACATGATTTGATTACTGAAAGTGTTCTCCTGCACAGGCTTTACTCATCCCTCGGGACATAAAAAAGATAAAATACGTAGCCTACACTATAAATTGAAGACCAAAATAAAACCCATCTTTCTCTAATCCCAGACATCAAATGGAGAATTTAACCACAAAATAAAGGATTCCTCCCACAATCTCCATTGCTCTATAGTTGCCTGTAGAATAAAATGTGTATGAGTGTCCACATAAATGGAAGCGTGAGCCAGAGGAAGAGAGGAGAGAGCCTTGGTTTGAATGCTCAATGGATATCAGATGCTTTGCCCCATTATCTCAAGATCGTAATTGCAGTTTTCAGTTGGCTAGACAGTTTTCTTCATCTTCCCCTCTCTCTCTCTCTCTCTCTCTCTCTCTCTCTCTCTCCCCCTATATCGCGCTCTTGCTTTCTTGTATGTCATAAACAGCCCGAGGGCCTGGAGTCATACTTGAATTCCCAAATAGTCACTACCTATTTGTGCTTCTACTATAACAAAACTTGTGTTTGAAATAACAAAGATGTGGCAGTCAAAGGCACATATGTGGTTTGTGAATGTTATGATGAGGGCAATTTTCACTAAAGTACAAAAAAAAAAAACAACAACACTGACTACGTTTACATGTGCACCAAAAATTTGATTATTTCCAATAATCAGAGTAAGGACTTAATCGCAGTAAGATGTTTATATGATACAAGCAAACCTCTTCACTCCCGTTTACAATCCATTTTCTATATTCTGATTATTCACTAAGAATTGTGTTTATTTTTATCACTATTATTCACATACCCCAATGCACAACTCACATACAGTAGGTGTGTTACTGGCCATTGTTTCAATCTACTTGCATCAAATTCAAAATACATAAGGGCTGGGACAATACATTGAATCTCGATTCATGATACAAAAAATCTGGAGCAATTCTGATATTTTCTTGTCTGGCTATCACCAGACCAAGCTCAATTTAAAATTGAACATTGGTCTGGGGAGTCTGTATGTATTTTCTACTGCACAAGAGGCGTGATCAACGAGCATTATTCACGCAATTGGATAGTCCTTCAACCAATCAGATCAACGATCCGGGTGACGTACTTTTGCAGAGCGATGCGAAAACTCCAGACAGGCTTAGTTTGTAATGGTTTGTAGCATTGATCAGCGGTTTGCAGAAGCACCAACAGGTTAAAAGTGGACTTTCTTCAGTCGAAAAGAAATTAAGGTTTTTGATGAAAACATTCCAGGATATTCTCCTTATGGTGGACTTCAATGGCCTCCAAACAGTTGAAGGTCAAAATTGCAGTTTCAGTGCAGCTTCAAAGGGCTTTAAACGATACCAGACGAGGAATAAGGGTCTTATCTAGCGAAACGATCGGTCATTTTCTTACGGAACAAACGCGGCGCCAGTTCCGTTTTTTTCTGTAAGAAGAATATTGAAGGAGTAGGACATACAGTGTAAGTTTATTGAAGAATACGGCAAGCGGAAGCACATGCAAGGTGATCATTTGTGTTTATAAAGCATATACAGTTGTATTTTTTCGAAAATTACATATTGTTTCGCTAGATAAGATGAAAAACATACAGTAACAAGCACAGTTCTCTCACCATTCCTGATTTCTTTACAGCATTCGGCATGGTATTGAAGCTATCGGAGCAGAAATGAAAGCTCTCTGTATGTTTTTACATCATCTCCAGGTGTGTTCATATGTAAATTGCGCAAGCTTATTTTGTCCATTAGATCGAAAGATCTAAAAAAATCCATACATTTACCCACCCATAGACCCTGCCCTCGAAGAAATCAGGACAGAAGTTGTTGAAAGTGAACAAAATAGACGAATTAGAATACCTTGTGGAAACAGGTATGTGTTTCCCTCGTCCACTTGTGATTAGATCGACCAAAAAAAAGCATCTTAATACCAGGTGGAAACAGGGCCAGGGAGGCTAAAGACTGCAGTCTATACCATCAGTCGCTAGTACACCTCGAGGCCAGGGGAGTGAGGTTTACTCGCACAGCTCCTACTAGCTAGCCCCCGTTACACTCACCCCCCCTAAATCTTACTCCCATTTGGGTCATGGCACCAATGTAACCCCTCTGGTCCTACTCGCCCCGCTCTGTGCAGGCCTCGAACCTCAATTTTGATTGAGAACAGCATGGGACAGCAACAGGGAATTCATGCTGGTTTATGCTTGATTTTGTGCAAGGATGATTATGAGCTTAAATCACATCAATTTGCTCAAAGCACTGTTTTTACATTCAAGTTCAATCGAAATATTGCCTAAATCTTATTAGAATTGCATTAAGAGGGTGCATGTAATTGTGTACTGTATGCATCTGTTATTTGATTTAAATATCAAGGTAGTGAGAGACACAGTTCTCACAGTTTTCAGATTCAGTCTCTTACATGTGTGTTTTTGTGGTTATCTCTTCCTGGTATGAACTGTAAGGAGCAGCAGCAATAGGTTCAATCTACCGTCTCCAAGGTGATGAGTGACTAAGTGCCTTTCAGAGCTATACCACAATGACAGACCCACATCCTTCGCTCTCTCTCATATATAAAAAAAAAAAAAAAAAAAAACCTAGTAAACATATCCACTCACACAGGCTAGTATCAGAGCATTAAGTCCACAGTACAGTCAAACAAGCAACACAGATGCTGGCACATATTTATAGGTCATTACTAAGAGAAGAACACAGAATGAATCGTCAAACCCAAGAATGGGTATCAGAACAGACACCCTTGTACAGTCTTTTTCCAGTCCCACACTACACAGATAAAGCACGTACAGTAACATTCTGCAATCCCATAAAGCATAGAACGTCTGTTTTCATCTTTTGAACTCTTGCATAAAAGTTTCACAGCTGTTCATCACGCTAAAGATCTGTGAAGGAACATTATGCACAATTTATGTATACATCACTTCCTTACTGAAGCCAAAGTGTTTAGAGGACGTTACATCATAATCGCTCTACACGCAAGTGAGCTAATTCATCAGTAAGATGGGTGGGATAACAGCTTCATGTCACAAAAGGAGTACAAATTTAAAATATCTTTCTCACATATTGATAGTTCACCAAACAATGAAAATTCTGTCATGTTTCAAGGCTTACTTTTCTTTGTGGAACACAAATGGAGAAATGTTGTCTTTATCATGAAATAAAACGAAATATGATGACTGATTCTTGTAGATGTCAAGCTTCACAATCGATGCAAAACCATTATCAAATATCATGGTGGTCCAACAAGTAATGTATTATATTCCAAGTCTTCTGGAGCCATACAATAGTGATTGTGTGAGAAACAGACAGCGACAAACTTGACATCCGCCCTAGACTTGTATGAAGCAATCATGAGAGATGACTGGATGTATGATTTGTGAACAAATTATGTGTTTCAGTCTAATCTTTTCAATGAATCAGCTGATAATTCACAAAACCTATCTGAGCTGCATTCCTCAAAAGCATTGTGAGCTAAGTTAACCGTAGAGACCAGTGTTGCCAAGTCTGCAGTTTTCCCGAGGAATTGGGCTACTTTTAAGTTGTTGCCGCAGGTTCATTTTTCTTTCCGCGGGTTGATTTCCACCCCCGTATGAATGATTTCGGCACTCCAACACCCTCAACCCCCTGACTACTTTTGTTGCACAGACCTGGCAACCCATGGAAAAGACCATTAGTTCTACAATAGCAATGGTTCTACAATCTAATTTAGCTTGCGATGCTTTTCGCTAACGCAGCCCAGGGCAGCGCTTGCCAAAAGCACTGTAAGCATATTGGTGCCAATGATTTCTATGATCAAGTCTTACGATATTTTGGGAAACAGCCTTCATTCATGAATCAAACTGAGTGAGTGTAGCTTACTGACTCAGTCTGCTCGTAGATGTTACTAATTCACAGGTCAGACATTAAGCAGTGAATTACAACTTAAATTTGAGTCATTACTCACACAAAACTACTGTATGGCTTCTGAAGGTCTGGAATATAGCACATAACAGTTACACTTTTAAGGTACTTTTATATCCTTTCGAGATTTGACATCAGTCACCATTCATTGTTACTGCATGAAAAAGATACATCAGGACATTCTTCAAAAAAAATCTTTTTTGTTCTGCGGAGGAAACAAAGTCATATAGGTTTGGAACACCAAAATGGTTAGTAAATGATGACAGAATTGCCATTCTTAGGTGAAGTAACACCACACCCAACACATATATAACAGCCATAGAGACTTTCGATAAGACGTATGTCAAAATCTATGAAATATTTGACTGCTGTTGTCATTCAACCTCCTAAACAAGAGGTGTGGTCAAGATTTATTTTTTCACCATTTCTAATCATCCTTTTTGCCTTCACTTGCTCGTTTTTGATTTTACTGTGGTGTGACAAATTAATTTTTATAAGTACATATTCAATGCAATTTAATATGAGGTCATAAAAGCTTCATGCTTAAAAATTTCTTAATGATTGCCCCCGAAAAACATGTCAGCTTCCCCCCAAAAATGTCACATCAACTGCCCAGTTATATTGCGTTAAATACAATAGCCTATACTTATAGTGCATTGTACTTAACATTAAGGTGTGAATGCATTTCCTTTTCACCAACACCATCTATAGCAGCACAATTGATACAAGAAACAAGCTGATTTAGCCTAAAATAAATAAATTCCACAAAGATACATGACGCAAAAAAAGGACACACTAAAAGAAAATTGCAAAGCCCTCACATTTATGGAAAAATAAATGCAAGCACATTTTACTGTCTATTATAAACAGTGTTTTGACATCCTGTTAATTATTTGAATACACCATATGCACTATTTATCATACAGAGAGAGTGTAAGGAAACAAAAAGGAGGGCTCGTGGTAACATAGTTTAATCTTAATAGAGAACAGCTGGCGATGCATCTGTTGTGAAGTGGTACCAGTTTCAGTACAAGCGCCCTGCTGTGCTCGACTGGAACCACACCAGTAATACTTCCCATACCTGCACGAGCTGGAGTCAGACTCCACGTTATTATTGTTCTCCTCGTCTCCAGGGCCAGGGGCGTCTGATACACGCGTGGACTGCTGCTTCTGCGGCGGCTGCTGTTGCTGCTGCTGCTGCTGCTGTTGGTGCTGTTGGAGCGGCTCCAGGCTCTCGCTAGAGCGCGAGTGAGCCGGGAAGACCCAAGGCACCGGCGGGGAGCTCCGGCACTCTTGTTGGCTCATGGACCGAGGACACGCGGAGGCATTAACCACCACTGCCGCCGCTGAGTGCCCGCTGTTTGGACCCGAATCCGCAAACTTTCGATTGTTGTTAATGTTGGAGGAAGAGTTGCCGTTACTCGAGCTGGCACCGGCAGCGGCGCTGGAGCTATTACAGCCGCCAAGAGATGGCTGATCACCGCCGGACGAGGAGCCTCCGGTCCCCCGGCTGCTACCACCGCTGCTGCTGAAGAGATCTCCCGAAGGCTGGTTACCGGGAGAAGGAGGAGATGTGGGGTGGCCGAACCATCGCCAGCGGATGCGCAAGATCTGTTTCACGTCAAAGTCCTTCCTGGGATTCGACATGCCCGAGACTCCGGTAACGGGAGACGCGGGGAAGGAACGACGAGCCTCGTGATCCGTGATTGTCTTGGTAACAGAGCACGCGAGCACTGCTGGCGAAGATCACTGAGGCGACGTGTAGAGTGAGACTGAGTACGGAGGAGGAAAGGAAAATACACACCTCTCTCTCTCTCTCGCTCGCTCGCTCCCTCACTCACTCTCACGCAAGAGTCAAACACGTAATCTGTGCGGTAAAACCTCAAATGGTACTTTTCAATCACCTACGTACATCAATAGAAAGAAAAATATTCAAGCTAACATCTGTCAGCCAAATGTAAATTCATTGAACCTTATTACATCATTGGCATGATAAGATCATTATGCATGATGATAAATTCAAAAATTGACATTTGGAGTAGATCAATTATGGAGAATCAATAGCCTACCTAAAGATGCACTCAATATTATTTTGCTAATTAAAATGTTTTACAAAAAAGAGAAATTAAAACCACTTTTGAAAAATATAATTAAAATGCTGTGCACATGAAATTATTAATATTCATTTTGGAGAGGAATTACTAAACTATTTTGTCACCCAAACCCCTTTGACCTTTTTATTTGAAGTAGGCTATATTTTGAGATTTTAAATTAATATTTCCATCATTTAAAAACATTCTCATGTTCACGATTCTCATATGTTGGTTCATAGTCAAATTACACGCAGGTAAACAAATAAAATATTTCTGATATAATTTAAAATAGCCTATATATGTTTTAGTAAGTGTTTTATTTTCATCGTTTTTCATTTTTTAGCATTTCATCAACTCACAAACCCCAATTTGGGAAACCCTCTTCTAGAAAAAGAAGTTTTAAATGGAGCAGGTCACATCATGGGCGGAGCCATGTTGACATCAATTGACCAGCCATGGGCATTTGCTGTAGAAGCTGCTCACTGCAGAGCCAGTTAACATCCAGCTCCAACTGGTCCAACCCCACCCTTAACCTTATTGCTAAACATTACTCCACCCATTAGGTCCACATAAGTTGAGCTGGACTAGGTCAAGCTTCACCCATTGTGTCCAGAGAAGCTGCGTCATATGGCTCTACAGTGAGCACCACCTGATTTGACGCGTTCTCGCCATGTCCTTATAATTACCATAATTTCGTGATGACAACACATGACGTTCTACTCAAAGCTGTACAGGTCCTCAGACTGGGAATTATGTTTTTCTATGCCAACATCATCATCAATGCCTAAATGAATCTGCAGCGGTCAGGTTGTACAGTGGTCATGTGGTACAAGTAGGAGCTCTCTGAAAATTCTTCAAAAGTTGCTACAGATCAAGAATGAACAGCAGAAGAGCTTGAAATATATATTATTAGTCATTTAAAAAAATCTATAATGAGGTCCTCATCTATTAAGGAAATTAATATTTAAGCCTACATTAACCACTACTCAGTCACATCACACATGCACCCACACAATCTTTTTCAAGGTAAGCCACAAAACACTGCAGCCTTGCACATCAGCAAAGATTCCAGCAAAATTGCTCCACCAGCATCACCCCCAGAGTCTCAAGGTAACCTTTAATTTCACCGCACTTTAAAAATTAGTACCATGACAAATACACCACTTTGCTGTTTTTAGCACACACATGGTTCTCACATTCTTTGACCTTTTCTACTTAAAACTCAGTCAATGGAAATACAAACCAGACAACCGCTCTACACAATCAATACGACACATTAAAGCTCAATATCCCTTACACACACATTTGTCAATACCGCAACAGTACACACATCCACATAGACAAGAAATGCAAAAAGATGAGGGGGAGAAATTAATGGCAGGAAGATGTGAGAGAAATTAATGCAGACGAGAGAAACTGAGCTATGAAGTGTGAAAGAGATTTAACAAGTCAATAGATGTTTATTGTATTTCATTTTAACAGACAACAAAAGGAGATGTCCATCTGCTGCACATAAACGACTGTATTACTTGTTTTCTATGCGCTGTCCCACACATACTGAAAAGACAGAAAGAAAGGAAGAAAGAAAGTAAACGGGGGAAGGGAGGAGTTTTGGTTCTATAGCTTTAGTATTTTCCTTGCCACAAACCTGTCTGTAATTTATGTTCTGTGCAAGAGTGAATGTGATGCCACCCATCCATGGCAAACTGCAGTCTGTGAGAGAGAGAGCGAGACAAAGGGTAAATCGTTCACAGCAGGATCAGCAGTGAGTTTGGTCTCAATTCTGGCCATGCAAACCACAACAGAGAGCTGGAATTTATTCCTGCTTTTGTAACATTATTCACAGATGTTGGCTCTAAGGGCACATAAAATAAACACAGCCAGACCCACGTGCCCCGAGTGCCGCTGACAAGCAACACAACATTAGTATACTAGTGGAATGGAGACCAGGATTCTTTCATTTTATCATCATGTCCCGGAAAATTACTGGTTCAGAGCTGAATCATTCTCAACGGGCAACCAAATACAAACCACATAATGCAAAAGAGGCAGATTTTAGAGCATCTTACCCATAATGCTTCCCAAATATAGCTTTTGCCTGAAATAAGTGCTTTCCCTGAAAGATCTGCAGGGTATAGGAATAGATCCCCTAAAAATACAAATAATGAAGAAAAAAAAATCTGTCATTATTTACTTATCCTCATGTTGTTTTATGGAATTCTTCCATGGATGTTTTGAAGAATATTTACACTGCTCTTTTCTATACAAATAAATCATGACCTGACAAGCTCCAAAAACGACAATAAAGCACCATAAACGTGATCTATTCTAAATGCATGTTATTGATCTCACTGTGAACAATCGTGTATGTTTTTTTGTTTTTTTTTGGACCTCGTAATTTTTTATCAAAATGTCAACTTTATCTTATGCTGATGTATGCCAGGCTCCTTCATCATTTAGTCCACTTATACCCCACACCATTTCTTAAAGGTAGGGTAGCTGATTTGTACCAGAAACATTTTTGTTATGCTTACTGAAAGTCTCTTCACATCCTGATAGCAATCACTAAGTTAAGTGGTCTAAATGTATTTATATGTATATATATCATCTGTGGAAGGTGTACGACCATAAAATGTTAATCCCAATGCAATGATACGATGTCCTACCTGCCTGTCAGCGTATGTATTTTCATACCTCCGCACACCCTGCTCGTGCAGGCATCACACGTCATCAGCGTGTTTCATGCTATGCAGATGTCAGTCACAGAGCACCACAACCAAAACAGCAGCCACATTTACAGTTCCTCCTGAAGCAAAACAATGAGCTTATGCTGCGTTCAAGTCATAACTACCGTAATTTGGAACAGATGGAAACCTGCAACGTTATACTCGGAGCGGTTTGTGACTCGAATTTATGCATTTTAATAGCAACACTATCAACGTCGAAATTAATCTGCAGCAGCCTGTAGGGTGGGATCTTATTAAAGCTAGCTCGCTATTGCTAGCCTCTCTGAAAATTGCCTACCCTACCTTTAAGGATGGTCACATTTACTGTTGTTTGGTGAATTTTCGCAGATAAATAATAATTCAATTTCAATAAGAATCTACATGATCAGGAATTTTGTGTGAAGGCAAGGGATCCGTTTCAATTCAGAAGAAAAGATCCGTCACGGCAGTTTCATCGCAATCTCAAATCTCATTCACACACAATCAATCTTGCAAAATCCAGTCAATTATAATCCAATTTCAATAGGAATCTACGCAATCAAGAATTTTGCGTGAGGGTGAAAGATCTGATTCAATTCGGAAGAAAATATCTGTCACTATGGTTTAATCGCCATCTCAAATCTCATTCACGCACAATCAATCTTGCTGTGTCACCATCAGTTATGAGAGACATGATTGCCAATGACATTTGACATCAGTAGTGACTGCATGCTCTAAAAACTTTATTTTCTTTGCAAATATACTTGGAATGTTGCTGTCATGTGTAGGTTCAGATGATGAAGAGAAGGATGAAAAAGGTTCCAAAACAAAGTTTTTATTTACAAAACAAACTCAAATAATCCAATGCGAGAATCAGGAAATGTGCAGCATGTAACAAGACACAAACAATACCGGACCACTGAAGTGAGCACACAGAGGAACTTAAATACACAGTGATAATGAGACAATGACAAACAGTTGTGATAATTAATAAGTGTCCATGGAAACTGATGAGTGGCGGGAAACTGAACAGAGGAAACAGGCAACGGATGAATGCAAGCCCATGAAAATGAAATGAACTAAACTTGATTGTGACAAATGCACACTAGTCATATTTAGGGCCTGAGCACCGATGGTGTGAGGACCCTATTGGAATTGCTCTGTTTATTATTAGGGCCAAATCCAAAGGCTGAAGGCCCTATTGTTTTCCTCAGGAAAATTATTTTTTTTCGACTATTCGGGCATTTTTGGGGCCCTTAACATGCTCGAAAACTCTTGAAACTTTGCACACACATCGGAATCGTCGGCCATCAGGGCCGGGCAGAAGCTGGTACCCGGGTGTTGCAGGGGGGCTCAACAGCGCCCCCTTGAATTGTGTCTAAAAACTTGGTCCATATATCAAACACGCTTGCACGTATTAGTATGAAACTCGGTACACCTCATCAGGCCTAACAACTTTCATGCTCTAAGTTATAGGTCACCTCAACAGGAAGTCAGCTATTATGAGTTGTTTGGAAAACGCATGCTCTGGAATTTGATACACTCCTCCTAGATGATTAATCCGATCACCACCAAACTCGGTCAGCATGAAGTCAAGACATTGAGGATGCTAAATTGTGAGCGGAATTTTGATATCTCGAACGGTTTGGCCGTGGCGAGGCAACAACAGTCACCAAACTCATTAAGCCGGCCAACTTTCTAATTTACAGTCATTAGCTCCGACCAACAGGAAGTCAGATATTTTGGTTTGAATGTGGATTTTTCACACACACACATAGACGTAGACTCTCTCTGTCCACCCCCTCCCTCCTCCTCTCCCCCTCCCTGCTTCAGTCTCTCTCTCTCTGTGTGTGTGTGTGTGAGAGTGAGTGAGTGAGTGAATTCAAATTTATTAAAAATAAAAATCTTTAAGTAAATTTCACATGATTATAAAAGTGCCTATTTAAAATAAACTTGCATAAGTGAGCAGAACAATCTACCTTACTATTACCTGAGACTGACATTAAAATTGTCTTTGCAGGTTCTGTGATTTGGCTTTAATTATTAATTTTATTTTTCATTTTATACCAGACATATTGAAATTAAATAGGGGGTTGTCTGAGAAAAAACACAGACATGTCAGATTAACATGACATTCTGCACTCATTTGAAATGGATTTATGATATTCTATGACATGAAAGTCATCTCAATTTAAACAATGTCATGGGGCCAGTTTTTCAAAAAGTTTAATCTGGATCAGAATGATCTGGATTTGGAAATACCATGTTTTGCTATCCAGGATCAGGTAATCCATTTTACTTTTGTGCTGGTTTTTCAAAGAAAAATTGGATTGGATCACCATGATCCAGATACACACTTTTCCAGATTACCAAATCTGGATTACCAGTGCTCTACGGAGCCCCTAAAGGGACATGATGATAGAGAGAATATGGGTTTTGAATTAAATATAATATTTTTGTTGGATATTTACAGCTGTTTGGGGATTGTTTTATGGCACCAAAATCTTTTTTACTTTACAGTAGGTACCGAAAGGCTAAATATGTAGGTTAATGTCTACTTCTAATTTATTTAACAGTTAAACTAATCAAGAGCAAAATAAAAAATGTGTATGTATATTACATTATATAAATGTTGTATTTTTTGACCAGTTTTAAAGTTTTACTACATTTTCCTCCTGGAATCCACCTTGAAATCCTACCCCCTGTTGGAATCAGGATAATCCTGTTTTTTTGGATCAAAGTTATCCAAATCCTACTGACAGGTTTTGAACAACACAAACTGAAGGTTTGATCCAGATTAAAACTAGGATTGGATTCCGTGATCTAATCTGATTTCAGAATCCCTTTTTCCTTTTGAACAACCCATTTTCAAGATTTGATCCAATCCAATGGCCGAAATCCGATCGGATTACTTTTGAACAACTGGCCCATGGATGTGGCTGTTGTGGTCTGTGATCATAGGAGCATCAGCTGCTGCAGTAAATGTGGTGTGAATTTGACATAGTCCTTTTATGTTTAACCATTTTAAATGGCCATTGCCTGCCGTGCCGTTGCCCTGAATCCACTAGGGTGGCGGTGCCTCCGGGCTTTGGCCCGTCATCGCTGCTTGCAGCTATATTTATTATTATTATTAGGGCCTGAGCACCGATGGTGTGAAGACCCTATTGTAATTTCTCAGTCAATTCTTCTTCTTCTCTGAAATTAATCGTATTTTTGAGGGCCTAAACATGCTCGAAAACTCATGAAACTTTGCACACCCGTCAGAAGTGGTGAAAATTTACATCTGATATGGGTTTCAGAATTAGGTGTGGCAAAATGGCTCGATAGCACCACCTACAAAATTTCAATTAAGCGCCTTTCACACTACATTTCACGTACAGGTATGAAATTCGGTACACATATGTAACAGCACAATACCTACAAAAAAGTCCCTGGGTGCAAAATCTGAAAACCCAACAGGAAGTGAGATATTTTGAATTTTCTCTGCCAAATTTTTGCAGTTTTTGCCAATTCCAGATGTTGTATTTAACGAACTCCTCCTACAGCTTTAATCAGATCAACATCATATTTGGTCAGTCTAATCTAGGCCTCTGCGACGTTACATTGCGAAGATCTTGAGTTTTCACTGAAGGGTGTGTCCATGGTGGCCTGACAAAGTTCGGGCACTTCGGAGTGAAAATAATCATGGCCGCCATATTGAAGGGTTGTTCCAAACCGAAGTGCTCAAAACTGGCCACTTCAAAGGGTCCTTCGGAATGAAGGATTTTGAAGGGTACAACTGATGGACACTTCGGGCCCCCATGATCCTTTGCACAGGGAAGTTCTTTGGCATCACAGAATAGGTACAGGAGGTTAGGAGTTCGATTTTACCTATAAATGTAAGTATAGTATTTTCTATACTACTGTAATATTTATACAAGTTAGATTTGGTACATTATTATGGTCAAAATGACATTGTACTTCAACAAAAATACTTCACAGCTCCTTTTATGAGTCCATTCAAATGTTTAAAATACATAGACACAATACACAACATGGTGCGATAAACCTAAATAAATAAATAAACTAACATTGAACAAAGGGCGCAGCTTGCACCTACTTGCATCTACTCCTCCTTGATTGTCTCGTTAAGATGACACTGAAGTGCATTCCAAAAAAAGAGTTTTTTTGACCCCTACACCCTTCATCCCTTCGAAGCTCTTACTCCGGAGGGTAAACCCTTTGAAGGGATTAGGGCACAGGGATGAGCCCTTCCAAATGGAACGCAGGGAATGTCCTATCTGCTCCAAACTTCACATGTTTGATAATAGTCCTGGCCTGAAGACATCTTCATGGCAATATTCAGTTACAGTCAAAGCACCACCTGTTGGCAGCAGGAAGTGTGGCACTTTGAAATGACTTTAGGAATAAATTCCAAAATTCTCCTGTATTTACTCGCTTACATGCATGTCACCCACTGTTCACTGTTTTCTTAAGGCCGACGGGTGGCGGTTAGCGCGGGTGCGAGGGCCCTTTCATCGCTGCTTGCAGCTTTAATTTATTAAGCTTTTTTTTTTAAATGGACACCTGGTCACTATATGCTTCTGTTTGAAAAAGGTACTATGAATATTCTTCAAAACATCTCCTTTTGTGTTCCAGAAAAGAAAGTCAAAAGGGTTTACATCAACATGAGACTGAGAAAATTACAGAATTTTAATTTTTATGTGAACTGTCACTTTAAAGGAATGAATGTGGCAGTTGTGTTTGTGGGAGGAGATTAATTACAAGGAGGAATTTAATGCTGTCCCAGAGTGCTTTGTTCCCTGACAGCAATGCTGCACTCCTGTCAGCTGGAACGGAGACTGCAGTGAGTGAAAACACAGGTCTCAGGTCAGTAGCCATACTAGTTTCAAGGAGAGAGTCAATGGTGACTCTGTGATGGTCAAAGCTTTATTTCACACTGATTCAGATCTGGAGAAAGCAAGCCTGACAGGAGTGTTAACCTATGTATGTGTGATCATAAATACACACCCACGCACACCCACATACATACAGACACACTGTTGTCACAAAGCTTTATGGCGAGCGCGACAGCACGAAACATCATTGAGTGATGGGAAGGATGATTAAGCAATTTATTCTTTATGGCCCCTACTTATTTTCTCAAGGTTAATCCAATCCGTCTCTCCTTCTCTCCCTCTCCTTCTTTCCACCCCTTCATTTCATCTTTCCTGCATGTAAATCAAAACTGTCTAGCAAATATATCACACAAATGGGCATATGGAGGAGACGCTGGGCAGACTAATTAAACTATCGCATGATTCAGCATTTCTTGTGGTGTGAAAAGAAGGACTACAGTAGTACTACAAACCTGCACACATGCAACATACACAGGTTACAAACTTTTTAACAGGTGACTGCATTAGGTGCCTTTCTCAAGGGCATCTCAGTCATTTCCTGCTGGTATTGAGATTTGAACCCACAACCTTCAGGTTACCAGTCTGACTCTCTAACCATCAGGCCACAACTGCCCCACATTAATATTTTATTGATAACAAATAAAAAGAATTATGATTTTAGTTTACATCTTGATTGTGTTATTTTTTAGCATTTTAGTTTATTTTGATATATTAATACTAATTTATTAAATTTAAAGGTAACACTTTGGTATGGGGAACACATATTCACACATATTGACTTTTGCCTCAATAAAATCTTAATTTACTGTTTATTAATAGTAAGGTAGTTGTTGTAGCATTTAAAGGGATAGTTCACCCAAAAATGAAAATTTGATGTTTATCTACTTACCACCAGTGCATCCAATATGTAGGTGTCTTTGTTTCTTCAGTAGAACACAAATGATGATTTTTAACTGCAACCGTTGCCGTCTGTCAGTGGTATAATGCGTGTCAATGGGAACTTTATAAATAAGAGTCAAAAAAACTTGCATAGACAAATCCAAATTAAACCCTGCGGCTCGTGACGACACATTGATGTCCTAAGACACTAAACGATCGGTTTGTGTGAGAAACTGAATAGTATTTATATCATTTTTTACCTCTAAAACACCACTATGTCCAACTGCGTTCAGCATTCACTTAGTGAGGTCTGATCGCGCTCTGACAACTGAAGTGATGTCTCGTGCTTATACTTCAATGAGTGCTAGACATCACTGCCGTTGTCAGAGCGCGATCAGACCTCACTAACCGAGTGCTGAACGCAGTTGGACATAGTGGTGTATTAGAGGTAAAAAATGATATAAATACTGTTTGGTTTCTCGCACAAACCGATTGTTTCGTGTCTTAGGACATCAATGTGTAGTCACGAGCCGCAGGGTTTAATTTGGATTTGTCTGTCGTGTTTTTTGACTCTTATTGATAGAGTTCCCATTCATTCGCATTATTTGACGGACAGACGGCAACGGTTGGAGTTAAAAATCATCATTTGTGTTCTACTGAAGAAACAAAATCACCTACATCTTGGATGCGCTGGGGGTAAGCAGATAAACATCAGATTTTAATTTTTGGGTGAACTATCCCTTTAAGATGGGGTAGGATTTAGGGATGTCGAATGCAATCATGCAGAATAAGAAATTAATATGTGCATTTATATTGTTTGATTACACTTTATTTTAAGGTGTCATTGTTACAGTGTAATTATATATTTAAGTATTGAGTAATATTAACATGTACTTACTATAGGGTTAGGGTAGTATAAGGGTTTGGTTGAGGGTTAGTTGCATGCAACTATGCATAATTTACTGTTATTACTATGGTAAATATGTGACACTGAAATAAAGTGTTAACTATTGTTTGTATGTCATGAGGAACTGCACTTTTTTCAATTGTTTGTTGCATTCAAGTAACATATGTGCAGTAGTGAATGGATATGTGGTGGATATGGATGGATGCAATTATTGCAGCCACTACAGAGAATATTACAGTTATGATATCACATGTTTTATATATATTTTAGATATATTCATACAATTTAGAAAGTGAATAGATTTAACCTAGAAGCCAATTCTATTAGTGTATGTAATGTAGCAGGTAGTTTTGCAGCATCACCAAAGAATAGTTGTTTTTCAAAAAAAAAATAAAACATGTAATCAAACGTCCATCCTATTAAAAAAAAAAATGCTTTCATAACATGTCCAATAGAGGGTTAAACAGTGAGACTACAAACTTGTATGTGTGGAGAAAAGATAGCAGGGCTGGGTTTTACAGCAGAGTCCTCATTTTCCGTCTTTCATCACAAATACACACACACACACACACACACACAAACCATTGTCATGTCAGCTCTCTCATCAGGTTATGCTATGATACAGATTTCCACACTTCAGTTCAGCTTCATCCATCATTAAAAACACACACACATGCACATCATCTACTTATACTCACATACCATGTAATCTCATCCCTGAAACCCAAAGCTAAACAGGGCTGAGAGGTTAGATGTCTCATTGCTTTGATTCATGTCTACAACGGTCGTGGGAGGAAATACATTTCAAGAGAAGGAACACATCTGACACACATTTCCCTGAAACTATGGATATATATGGTCATACAACAGTATACACACAGCATGACGATAATGTGTGCACATCTGTTTTTCAAAAAGCCACATATACGCACAAACATCTTACTATGCAGAGAGTGTTTGTTTCCAAATAGCATTCTTCCTGCTCTGGTGCATTCATATTTCCTCTACTGCCATTGGATGAAATTATAGGACAGATCCAGATGCACAGATACACACACACACACACACACACACACACTCCATTCACTCCAAACTCTTCAGCCAAAATATCACCAGGCCCATTTTGCACATAGCAATGACATTTTTATCCTTCCTTTTACTGATTCTCATATCGGTCTCCCTTAAGCTGAACAGAAAGCAGTGCGGGAATTGAATGCAGATGATATAGGGGAAAGCCAGCAGGGTTTAGATGCCAGAGGAGATGGACGGAGGAATGGATTTAAAAAAAGAAAAAGAATTTCCTTCTGAAATAAACCATTGCAGGCCCGTGGTTAAGAGTATGAACACATCTGGCTGGCAGACCACCTCCAGAAACAATATCCTTATTTTTCTTTATATATTGAAGAGCCTGAAAATCCTCAGGATGTCTGTTCTAAGTCAAGCCCAGGATGTACATTTAAAGACACACTAAAACATTAAGCCCTACATGCCACTGACAAAAAGTACCCTTAAATAACCATGGTTTCTTGGATATGCATCATAAAAATACCATGTTTTTTGTTTGTTTGTTTTTTACAGAACTGTACCTCTGTAAAATTATAATATTTATGGTATTCTACTACCATGTACTAACATTTAAACTAATCACCATGGCACAGTGGCTCAGTGGGCAGCAATTTCGCCTCACAGCAAGAAGGTCCCCGTTTCGGGGACCTTGCATGTTCTCACTGTGTCTGCGTGGGTTTCCGCCACAATCCAAAAACATGCAGTATAGGTGAATTGGAGAAGCGAAATTGTGCGTAGGTGTGAATGCGTGTTTGTGAGAGTCCCAAGCCATGTAATGGGGAGGGTTGGGGAAAGACCTGGCAACCTACCGCGGAAAAATCATTGCCAATAAAATTCATGGGCAGTCTCTCGCGTATGGCAAGAGATGGCCATAGAATCAACAAGAATTATTAAAAAATATAATCATGAAAATAACTGACAGTGTAAAATATCTTTAACTTAAATCTAATATTTTAGAACAATAATTAAAAAGATAGAATAATAGTAGACTTAAATGTATTATTTATTTAGTTTAATAATGTTTTTTAATTTCATATAGGGATGTTTAGTTGCTGGTTGCACCACCTGACTTTTGCAACTAATTTTACATTGAACAGTCTTCTTCTCAGTCTTCTTCTCCCTGTATTAGCTTTTGCCTATGCTAGCAAGTTCATACGTAGAATTTTTAAATACAATAAAGATGATTTTGATAAAATAACATTTTCCTAGTTGTACCACATGACATGGAAAGTGTTCAAACCTACTCTTACTTGAGAGTAGCTATTTTTATCAGTATTCGAGAGAGATCTACCGACCTTTTCACGCTGCCACAAGGATCAATTGTGGTCCTATGGATGATGCATCATCATTCTTATTGTTATTACCTTGTCAATTCATAATAAAAGACCCATGTTTGCAGTTGTGCCACCCTGACATTTGAGAAATTGCCGGACAAAAGTTTTTCAATTATCTCAACAGCTTCAGAACTACTGATATTTATAAAATTTGCTTATAGGAAAGTTTTCAAACATAACATTATCTCATAGTATTTTATTTTGAATATCTTATTATTATAAAACCATTTGAAATAGTTTTATTAGTCTGTACTTTTGTGAGGACGGTTGTGCCACCTGACATTTTGGGGGGTTAGGATACCAAAAAAATAAAATATTTATTATTTGAATGCACTGAAAATGAATTTAAACTATATAGGTTTTATAGAATTAAGTGATACATGTCATGAATTTATCAAATTATTTTAAAAGGAAATAATGCACTTGGACACAAAAATATGCACATCAAGTCATTGACACTAATTCATATGTTACCATGACTAAAGATTTTTGAACATACCTATATAGACTACTGTTCAAAGGTTTGGGGTAGGTAAGTTCAAGTTCAAGTTCGGTTTATTTCTACAGCACATTTAAAAATGGCAACAGGCCGACCAAAGTGCTGGACAACAACATAGAATATGCAAAAAACAGTTAAAAAAAAAAAAAAAGCAGTTTTAAAAAAATTTAAATACTAAAAGCCGGTTTGGGGTCGGTAAGATTATTTAATGTTTTTGAAAGAATTAAAATTTTTAGTATATTTTTTTATTTATTCCTGTGATGGCAAAGCTGAATTTTCAGCAGCCATTAATACAAAGTTCAGTCATGAAACTCTAACCGAGCGCTGATTGGTTCTTTCTACGCTGTGGCATCAGCCAATCAGAAGTAATTCCATATCCGCGCAACCATATATATCGTACCCTAGCCTGCGATCGACAAGCTGCGCAATGTGAAGCACTGTTATCCCTCCTCCTCCCCAGCGCCACCTGTAGAGATCTGCTACGGGGGGTTCTACCATTCTTGCAGCAGCCTTTTCCTTGTTGTTTTATTTGACTAAGCTGAACAATTTGTATTTGCTCAGCAGCAACAGCAGTAACTGCAGCAGCAGTAGCAGCAGCAACAGCAGCAGCAGCGTAGCAGATCTCGTACGCCAAAATCAAGCCATGTATACTTCATACCCCATGCCAATAAATGCTGGTTGAATTTAATCCACTCTGAGAGTTGTCATGATTGAACTCCAGTCTTTAGTGTCACATGATCCTTCAGAAATCATTTTAATATGCTGAACTGCAGCTCAAGAAACATTTCTTATTATCAATATTGAAAACAGCTCTGCTGCTAAATATTTTTGTGGAAACCGTAATACTTTTTCAGAATTCTTTGATGAATAGACTGTTTAAAATATATATATATATATATATATATATATATATATATATATATATATATATATATATATATATGAGAGAGAGAGAGAGAGAGAGAGAGAGAGAAATCTTTTGTAACATTATAAATGTCTTTACTGCCATTTTTTAGCAATTTATTTAATATTATTCATTTATTTCCAAAAAAAAAAAAAAGTCATACTGACTTTTACATACAGTAGTGTACCATGGTAACACCTTGCTATTTTTTGTATTCATATCATTCTACCTTAAAATAAATACCATGGTGGAATATGGTATTGCAGACATGTTACCATAGTAACTTCATGATATGTGGAAATATGTCTACAAACCGATGATGTAAATACCATGATATTCTTGTTATTTAGGGTATCCTATCTTGGAATAAATACCATTGTATATATGTAATAAAGCATATATCAAAGTAATATGTTATGACCATCTGATGCGATTAGGTGTAAGGGTGTAAGGTGTGAACAGTGTGTTTGAGTGTACAAGTATGAGTTTGTGTTTGCTAGGTATGTTTCCTAAGAGACAGATTTGTCCTTGATGAGACTCACAATATTTCATAGCTTATTTTTATGGTATTGATAAACCGAACACACACACTGAGACCCTAGAGATAAGTGCTGGAGTTCAGGAAATCTCGAAACCGTTTGCTTTCCATCAAAGAGCGGATAAACAGTAAGGTCTTAAAATGAAATTAATACACAAGTTTGAACCATCTAGACCCTAAAGGACATCTTTAAGAGATCATAAAGCACATTCTGAATTACTGAACTACAATACCCCTCTTGCTCTTTCAAACATAAACAAAGAAATAAATATTCCTGTCCCCATTCTTGCCTTACTTGAGTCAAGTCCCACTCACACACAAGCACACACATCTCCTTTACGAGTCTCCCGAAGGCTTATCGTTTAAGGATCATAAATACTGCTGCAGCCTCACGCTGTAAATATACAGATAATTCAGGTTTCCCCTCTTCTACCAGCCACGAGGGAAACACACGTGCACATGCAGGAGAGTTAGAACGAGAACGTGTACACCTGGGGTCTGACCTGCATAAACACACTGATGCGGCACTATAACGCCAAGCACAAATGATGTGTGTGAGAGAGAGAAAAGAGAGAAAGAACGAGAGACAGTCAGGTAAGTGCTGATTTTGCAGTTCAATTTCTCTGCCTCTTTCATTTCCATTGCTCACTGTCTTCAGCTTACTTGTTCTATTCATCTCTATCAGTTGTATTAGTTCATCCATTTATTGCTCTTTCTCTTGTCTGTATTGCTGCAGATTATTTAAATCCATTGCATTTGTATACATTTTTTATGACCAATATATGTTTGTACCTATGATACTGGGACTATTTATATAAAAATCAAACTTGTGTTTGTCATCAATTATTCCTCCAAGGGAGAGTGACCAATAGAAACAGGTCTTTCATTCTGGTGCTTATATACCACCCACTGAAGTGCAGCTTCACTTGGGCCCTGTTTACACCTAGTATTAAGATGCGTTTTGGTCGACTGGATCACAAGTGGACTACACGCTAAATACAGGTGTAAACGCCCGGGGTCTAAAATGTTTTGAGCTTGTTCACTTTCGACCACTTCCAGAGGTAGTCGAAAACGTATTTGACCGGATTGCTTTTGTAGTGTAGACACTTTCACTTTCACTACTGACCTAATGTATAAACATTATGGGAAGCGCACTGGTCAGACGGAATTTAAACTTTGTTGGCTGTAATGTACCCAATTTTGGTTGGAAGGTGAAAAATGTACCAAGCACAATGTTCTCTCACCATTCCTGATTTCTAACACTCACTCACAGCATTCGGCATGGTCTTGTGGCTGTCAGAGCAGAAACGAAAGCTGATGTTCTCCGTATCTTTTCCCTTCATCTCTGGGTGTGTTCATATGTAAATTGCATGAGCTTATTTTGTCCATTAGATTGAAAAAAAAAAACATACATTTACCCGGCCATAGACCCTCCCTTCGATGAAATCAGGACATAAGTGGTTGAAAGTTTACAAAAGAGATGGATTAAAACACCAGTTGTAAACGTTTATGTGTCTCCCTCGTCTACATGTGATCCGATCAACCAAAACGGATCTTAAAGGGATAGTCCACCCAAAAATGAAAATTATCCCATGATTTACATTTACATTTACATTTACATTTATTCATTTGGCAGACGCTTTTATCCAAAGCGACTTACAAGTTACTCACTCTCAAGCCATCCTAGGTGTATATGACAAACACAATTGGAGATATATTTAAAAAATATCCTGGCTCTTCCAAGCTTTATAATGGTAGTGAATGGGGGTCTACATTTTGAAGCACAAAAGAATGCATCCATCTATCATAAAAATAATCCATGACGTAAGATGTAGGATTTAGGAATAGCATAAGGTTAGACGCCTCTTGCGGTTTAAACAAATAGGGCTGTGCAACAAACTCAAGTTTTAGACTTCTTATTCGTTTTGTTTTGCTCTATCCTCTGAGCTTCCACGTTCGGGGTCAGGGGTTACTCTTCCGCCACAAATCAATGCGTACGGCCATCTGCCGGAAGCTAGTTATTTTAGTTTTATTTTAGTTTAGTTTTAAATATGGATATTTTCGTACAAAAACCCATCGCTTCCCTTCAGAAGGCCTTTATAAAACTGTATGGATTATTTTAATGATGGATGGATGGATTTTTTTTTAGGCTTCAAAATCTAGACCCCTGTTCACTACCATTATACAGCTTGGAAGAGCCATATTTTTAAATATATCTCCGATTGTATTAGTCTGAATGAAGATAGTCATATACACCTAGGATGGCTTGAGGGTGAGTAAATCATGGGATAATTTTCATTTTTGGGTGAACTATCCCTTTAATTCCAGGTGTAAACAGGACCTTAGAGTCTCAAACAACAGCAGAACAGGGCAAATTTGTGTGTGCGTGATGAAAACTGCACAAAGAACGCTTTAAGAAGACTTTTTATTTGCAATCTTTTATTTTTTAATTACAATATAATTATTTCTGATCTCAAACACAGTATGTTTGATTGAATAAAAAAAAAAGACACAAAAGTAACCACAAATAGAGACTGATCAACCGTGTTCGCACTCAAGTCAAGTTTGTCTTTATCAAGATTAATGACCAAAGTTGCAGTCATTCATCCTGACTGGTCCAAATGACTTGCCACAATAAGGAATACAAAAATATTTTAATAAGGACAGATCACAAAGACCATAGAAATATATACTCTATATATACTTTAGCTCCCTGATAATAGTGTCAACTGGGACATCACATCTCTCTGCTGGAAAAAAATAAATTAATAAAGATAATAAGCGTGTAAAAAAGCCTGTCTGGCAACATAATGTCACGGTGTCATCTAAACTCTGAGACAAGGCCTTCATATGCTCACCCTGTGCGTGTGTGTGCATATTCATGCTCTGCTCCCTCTCCATATGTTCACATGCAGAATGCAGCATCGGTACTTTTCCCACACATACTCGGAGGTCAAAATTTTGTGGTGTGAGGTCGGCTTACATGACAGTACAAGCGTAAATTTGACAGACACTTGTGTAATTCCCACTCGATGACAAGATTAGTTGACAAACATTTACTGGCAAACAAGCGAGGAGAGAAAAAGAGGGGCGAACTTCTACGGTGTACCAAAAACTGAAAGTTTTATAGTGTGTGTGTGTGTCTGTATGTCTGTGTGTGTGTGTGCTTGGATGTGCAGACTGAGCCTTAGACCATCTGTGAGTCTGAGAAGCCAATTTTCCGCCCATGGACCTTCACAAGCAGCAAAGAGAGAGCTCTGCCAAGAAAAGAAAGATTTAAATGCCAAGAAAATCCCTTTCCTCTTTCAGTCTGCCATTCAGCCTCCATCTGCGCTGACAGGGACTGGTGTGTTTAGACAGCTCCCTGCCATCTTTTATCATCTGTCCCTTGCCTGCGTTTCAGTCCACAATCCACTGCGGCAATTAACAAATTAACACACAAACCACAATATAATGACTCCTAATACTGAAATTACTGAACTTGGTGAGCCTTTATTTAGGTAAAAGTAAAACAGGGTTCAATATGAGACATGGAGCTCTAAAAACACGCCATATACTGTATGTGGTGCTGGAAAATGGCTTTCATATATAAATATATCGACTTTAATGTAAAGTCATTTTGACTGAACATACGTTTTCATTTTATTTGTGGTCTTTTTGCAACAATTTATTCAGACAACAGTCACAGGATTTGAACACAAGCACCACAGTTCAATGTGTATCAACCATCAGGTTAGTGCTTTTTTAGCACCTTTATGATATGTGAAGAGAGGACAGGAAAAGAGAAGTGGGTGGTGGATGATAATGGGAAATGTAAGTAATGCTGTATGATTTTGCAATTTTTCTGATAAAAGTGACTTCATTTTTTTTTTTCTTTAAAAAAAGCTCCAAACTTCTCATTTTTAAAGATGAGTAACTGTAATCCTAAATGTGAATGCACAACATGTTCCAATGAATGATTTAGAAAACATCCATATGCACAAAAACAGTGCATGTCTCTTTGTAATTCGCAGCTCATCTTAAAGGTGCCCTAGATTCAAAAATTTAATTTACCTCAGCATAGTTAAATAACAAGAGTTTAGTACATGGAAAAGACATACATTGAGTCTCAAACTCCATTGTTTCCTACTTCTTATATAAATCTCAGTTGTTTAAACGACCTCCGAAGAACAGACAAATCTCAACATAACACCGACTGTTACGTAACAGTCAGGGTGAACGCCCCAATATTTGCATAATGCCAGCCCATGTTCCCAACATTATAAAAGGCATTAGACAAGGGCAGCCAGTTAACGTCTGGATCTGTGCACAGGTGAATCAACAGACTAGGTAAGCAAGCAAGAACAACAGCAAAAATGGCAGATGGAGCAATAATAACTGACATGATCCATGATAGCATGATATTTTTAGTGACATTTGTAAATTGTCTTTCTAAATGTTTTGTTAGCATGTTGTTAATGTACTGTTAAATGTTGTTAGTTACCATCGTTTCTTACTGTATTCACGGAGACAAGAGCCGTCGCTATTTTCATTTTTAAACACTTGCAGTCTGTATAATTCATAAACACAACTTCATTCTTTATAAATCTCTCCAACAGTGTAGCATTAGCCGTTAGCCACGGAGGACAGCCTCAAATTCACTCAGAATAAAACGTTAACATCCAAATAAATACTTTACTCACATAATTCGAAGCATGCATACAGCATGCATGACGAACATCTTGTAAAGATCCATTTGAGGGTTATATTAGCTGTGTGAACTTTGTAAATGCGCTGTAATATAATCGACAGCTCATGTGGCAGGGAGCACGCGAATTAAAGGGGCGGCGCTGCCTAAATCAGTGCATTGTTAATGATGCCCCAAAATAGGCAGTTAAAAAACTTAATTTAAAAAAAATCTATGGGGTATTTTGAGCTGAAACTTCACAGACACATTCAGGAGACACCTTAGACTTATATTACATCTTGTGAAAAAGCATTCTTGGGCACCTTTAAATACAAGCACAATGTTTACAAGCGCATTAACTACACCTTCAGAATGCCCAAATTATTATTATTTTCAGTAAGTCATTAATACAAATTAATTAATTTCAGTGATACATTATCACAAGGCAGTTAATATGTTGCTCATGTGTACATATAATTATATTAATACATAATGTGATGGCCTATTTATCTTTACATTGTCATAAACTATGCTGGATTAATTAAATAACTTGTATATGAGAGACAAAATATTTGTAGACATGCTCTTCAATTGGCTAAGCCAGCATAAGAACATTTTCATGTCAGTTACTGCCTTTATAAATCACAATTTGTTCTTCACTTTTGACAAAGGTTAAAATCCAAACAATTTAGGATTAAATCTGATCGTATGCATCGTACGTATAAATGGAGTCACTGAATTGTTTGTAGGGCTGCACAATTTGGCCAAAAATGTTGTTATTATTTACAATATGACTATAAAACAACTACTATTACTAATAAAAATATTAAATAAAATAATAAATATTACTAATATTTCTAACGTTATACCAATGAGCTTTTCATTATACGTTATACCACTGCTTCTCATTACAAGTTTGGGAAGACGGTTTGTGCATGTTGTGTTCCCAAATGCGCATTATAAGTGACACAAACTCACACCACTGCAAAGATGGAGTTCACATGAAGCAGCATTAATGCTGCATTCACGCCACCTCGTATTTACCGAAATCTTGAGATGACAACACGTGACGTTATATTCGGAGCTGTCCTTTGACTGGGAATTATGCGTTTCTATGGCACTACTATCAACGCCTAAATGAATCTACAGCGGTCAGGTGGTACAACAGCCACGTGGTACATCTGGGAGCTTTCAGAAAATTCCCAGCTTACAAGCTGTAACTACGAGCTCTACGAGAATGTGAACACTTTTTACAAGCAGGAATCTCGTAACTACAGGAATTACGAGGCCGCTTGAACGCACCTTAAAGGTGGGGTAAGCCATATTTCAAAAATGCTGTTGGACATTGTTGATATTTGAAATCAACCCAAACACACCCCCTCTCTTCAATGCTACGCCTCCAAAACTCACCCACGAATCCTAACCACCCTGCTCCAAGTCGGTCTCGAACCCTGATCGCTGCTGGCAGGGGAGGCGAGTGCACTAACAATGACGCTAAATAGCGCATTCTCTAGCGGCCATCAGTGTGCAGTCATTTACCTGCACAACGCTCACTAGCTGGCCACTGTTACACACGCAGTGTGAGAGTGGATGTCTGTTTATCATCACAGCTGACGCTCAACAAAATAATGCTTCACAAAAAATAAAGCGCAGATGATGAACGAACAACAAGGAAGCACAAAAAAATGAACGTACAGTACACAAGAGTAAATACAAACAAGAGTTTGTTGTTAGTCGCCAACAACACAGCACCTCCAGACAATCAATGACACTCAAACCCAGTGTTAGGCCGTGTGTCCACCAGAGCGTTTTTTCCAGCTGCTAGCGTACTTTTTCAATTGTTTTCAATGGGAGCGCCGCGTTTTTTAAACGTCAGGAGCGTAACGAGGCGCTGAGCGTCTTTTTCACGCTCAAGCGCTGAGAGCTGGGCGTTTTTTACTGGTCACCTCGAGTTGAAGAATGTTCAACTTTGAGTAAAACGCTGCGCTCATCACTGTCACTTTTTAGCCAGCCGTCCAATCAGAGTGGAGGAGGGCGGGACAAATACAACTGTCACACTCTTGCTGTACAGCGACAAAAACAAACAGAAACAAAATGGATGAGAAATTAATATTGCTGGTCTCCGAAAATACATAGCAAGTAATTTCACATTGTGTGAACATTTTTAGTCTGAAACAAATTACCTGCAAAATAAGTTATAAGTAACAGTGACGCGGATATTCCGTATCATAGCAACAAAGCGTCTCAACGGAAAAAAACGCTGCGCTGCAGAAGCACTCTCAAGCGCTCACAGATAGGCGTTTTAAACAGAGCGCCTAGCGTTTTCAGCTGGCTAAAAACGCTCTGGTGGACACAGGGCCTTACTCACGTGTGGAGCGGAATCAAAGCAGCCTCCGTGTCTGTTTTCAGGTTTTCCTCTCTTTCTGCAGTCTTTCTTCAAATCTCCCTCTTGCTCTTTCGCCCCCTAATGCTGATTGGCTACACATTTGTTGTTGGTGTTGATCCGACTAACTTCCATCCAAACAGCAGTGCTTCCCACACATAGACTTTACTTGGGCGGGCCGCCCACGTATAATAACGGCCGCCCAAGTATATTTGGAGACACATTTTTGCTTTTATTTATTTTTATCCTCTTATACTTTTAAATCCGCGCAAGATAATGAAACCATCCGCGATCGAATAACTAGTCGTTTCGTACCTGCTCGTTATGTGTGCGTCAGAACTGTTTACTCCCGCAAACATTCCCACGCGCTGCATGTTGCAAAGTCACAAGGGGGCGCTGTTGCGCGTTCTACAAGCTCGCGCAACATCGCTTCAGACTGCTTCGCTTCAAAGTGATTCTCAATCAATGAAAAGCGCAAATTTATGCCAAGTGATTGCTAATGAACTCAAGTTGATGAATTATTACAATGTCTACTTTATGGACTTTATATAAAATGTTTTATACGGTTGTAAGAATCTGAAGGATCAGCCTGCAATAGTACAAACATTTCAAAATAAGAGCCCCGGTGTATTTCGGGCTTGTTTATAATTAAAAGTGACACGCTAAGTTTTTTTCTTTTTCTTTTGGGCATTATTGGTATTTTGGTTACACAATAAATTGTATTTAATTTGATTTCCATTTAATTCATAGTAAATTCTTGTAGTCTCCCCCACAGGAAGAAAAGACTAAGAACATTATTTGACACACATATTATTCATTATAGAAATTTTACTAGTAAAATCTGCGTCCCATTCACTGAGAGAGACACTATATGACAGCAAGGAGAACATAGGAAAAGGAGAACCATTTAAATGCTGTAATTTTGCATAATTTACAATGCATAATAATGCATAATATTAGTATGTAATTAAATGTAATATGCTATGTAATTAAAATTAATTTCAATAAATAAAAATACTGTTAAAAATCACACATTATTTGTTTGTCACATGTAGTAGACCATTTTTGTGCCGTGGGTAATAGGAGGATTTTTCACCCGGCTACCACCGCAAGTATATTTCAAACCTGTGGGAAGCACTGCAAACAGTATTTTTGAAATATGGCTTATCCCACCTTTAACTGTAAAACTGAAAACAACAGAGCTGCTCAAGTGTAAATGAACACAGTGAGGTGTTTCACTCTGAAACAAGCAGCTCATTGCATCAAATTGCAGCCTTTAGCCATATGATATCACAATTTCAGTTTTATTTAGACTAATTATGCAGCACAGTGTACAAGCCAGATCTGAACCCACATTGCTCACATGAGAACCAAAGCTCAACATGTTTTGGAGTACATGCACTAACCGCCAAGTCAACACTTTTATGTACTAACCACAAGGCCACATTTCTAAAAAAATGATTTCTAAAAAAAATGATTTCTTAGTTTGCACAACAATAATCAGGCTGAGTTTTTAGACAAAAACCTGACAAGGAAAAAATCCATAAGGATATTTCATAAAGAAAGCCACACAGTCTCAGATTGCCCTGTGAAATACAATGCAAAGAGGGTCTATTGAGCGACTGTCTGCTTTATTGAACCACCTTTTTGATGACTGAACAAATGCAGAGGGCCAAACACACCAACATTCCTTCACAAAGGTCACCTTAAAGCCTGCTGAATTGATCAGAAAGAGAGAGACTGTGTGAGGGAGAGAGAGAATCTGACTCCAGAGGACAAAGTACATCCACTGCTGAATAAAACCACTCAGGCAAATGATGGGCACATGAGGTAAAAACTGCATACAAACCACTTTCGACTTATACAATGGGAGCGAAACTATAGGGAACAATGCCTTAACTTACTAAAATACAAGCATGAACACTATGTCTGAACAACAAGCACTGAAACAGGCATTTGTGCCAAACAATGACGCATACATTTTATCATTTTGTATATAACATGGTTTAGAGCAGAGCCTGCTGGGACAGATTAGTCATGAGCTATCTTAAAGGAAAACATGAACCATAATGTCCGCTGCACATCTGTCCAGTGTTACCGACAGCAGTATTGGGGACAGAATCAACAGTAAACTAATAGAGCAGTGGTTGCTAGTTTGAGTTATGAGATACTTTGCCCTAATCACAGCTGCTTTTCTCCTTTTTTTTCTCCTTTTTTCCTTTGCCAATATACAGTACATCTTTCTTTACAGCGCATGCATGCAGTGTGAATGCTGTAACCTATTAATATGGGCAACAAAATACATATTACTTCAAAAGTTCTCTATTCAAATGTACTCTATTTGATAGTAATTTCATCAATGCAATTTTTTTTAAATTCATGTCTCCAAATGCCATATAGACTTCAAATCTTTTCCATGCTCATGTTTTTTAATGTACATGTGTTCTACAAATACATTTCATAATGATGTAATAATCCAGCAGTCCATCCTTATATAAAACTTCCAAGGCTGAATTCGCTTCAATCCATAATTCATCTGCTATGACTTATTAATGTCTCTTTTCACAGAGAGACACAGCGAGAAATCAACAGATCCTGAGGAGAGCTCAGAGGATGGATAAAAGAACAGTTTTTTAAAACACATTGATTAGATTACCACCCTACATATGGTTAAAAGTATGTGAACACCCAAACACTGCGCCCACATGGTTGACATTTAATTCCAAAAACACTGGCATTAATAGGAAGTTCTTCCTTCCTTTGCTGCTAAAGCTTCCACTCTTCTGGGATGGCTTTCCACAATGTTGGAACATGGTGGCTGGGATTTGCTCCCATTCAGACACAGTGAAGCCAGGCACTGATGTTGGGTGATGGGCCTTGGCTTGCAGTCTGCATTCCAAATCATCCCAAAGGTGTTCAATGAGGTCCATGTCTGGGCTTTGTGTGGACTACAAGCTTGTACTCCAGATTCAGTAAACCATTTCTATATGGACCTCATTTTGTGCACAAAGGCATTGTCATGCTGGGACAGAAAAGGGCCTCTTCCCTAACTGCTGCCACAGATTTGGAATCAGAGAATTTTCTAGTGCACAGTATTCTACATACTTTGTATAGTCAAGAAAGAAAGAAAGATATAGAGTTCAGTCCCTGAAGTGTACTGTAAGCCTGTCATTGGCTGAATAAAACATCTTTCATGAACAAAATGAACAAATAAAACATCTTGTCTGTGAACGATGATCTGCTGACCAACTGAATGAGATCAACCGAATTTATGGGCATTCAAACTGTTTTTAAAAATTCTGTTGAATGAATAATTCACTCACTCGCCACCTACTGGCACACTGATGTAACCTGCAGAAAAACTCAATGAAAAAAATATTGGAAGATCATTTACAACCCAAAGTACACAAAATGAAAAGACAATATTGTATTATTATTATTATGGCACCTCCAAATATGACATTCAATTGCTTTTATGACAGCACAGAGCAGTAGCGAGTTTGTGAAGTTCACATGGAAACCAGACCCATTGTATGCTTCTTTCCGGCTGCACTGAAAAGGTAGCTAGAAGCAAGAAAGATAAAAATATAAGCTTAATTTGTACTAATATTAGGACATCATTGGACTTCAGCATCAGTTCTTATATCAGTCTATAATCCCAATGTGATAAGGTTTATAGATCAGGCCTGTCTGATCTTGACAGCCATCACACTAGTGCAAATGTCATCAGAGAAGTGACATCACTGTGAGGGGAGGAGAACTGTCAAAAATATAAATAAATAAATACAAGGACATGCTGCACATCTCCTTTCTTGTTGTTTCTCTCTGTTCTATATTTAGTGCTGGGTCATAGTCAGACACTAATTAAAAATACAAGAGCAAGGCTCTGAAACCCTGGGCTTCTGTAGGTGTATCTGATACGGAATGCATTTCTTCTTTTTCTCATCTCCTGCTCGAATCAATCCACCTTAAATGCAACATCTGCCCATGGTGACTTCTTATTGAGAAATACCCAAGACTTTTTGCCCCTTAAACATCTCTATTTATAACATCTAACTAGAAAAATCTTTCCAATAATCCAGAGCTTATCAAACAGCATAACAGAAGATTTGCCTTATGTCTTGATGAATCCATGGATTAAGATTATATAAAAACAGACTGAACCTTGTGCCCTTTTTAAGAAACATTTCTAAGAGTTTCTCAAATAAAAGCTCCATATATTTAAGCTGTTGACGTATGTGCATGTAGCTGAGCTCCACGCTCTGCAATTGTGATTCAGTTTGCCTGATATTGTGAGCATACCTGCGCGAGACACTTCATGATATATAACTAATATATTTCCCAATGGCATGATTCTTTATCAGAGCAAAACACTTTCATTTCCTGTTGGGTACATCAACAAAATCCACTTCTCCGCACTTCCTTTGTCAGAAGAGCTAGACCGAGCTGGAAATAAAGATCGTGCAGATGAAAGAACTTTTAGTTCATGAATAGGTCTTCTTCTTTCTATCAAAACTATCGGCACTCGCAGGCCAGTCTGAACCCCGTGCTTTCCTGCTGAATGAGTCCGCACATTAAAAGCTTTTATGGGCTGATTCATTTCCTTTTTACCGCATAACTATCTGCGAACTTGTAGCTGCGCGCATTTCTAATGGGCTTCAGCTGCTGTCAACCAAAATAACCCCACATCACAACGCGTGAAATGAGTTCTCTTACCTGGCGGGTTAATAGCTGATGTTATCGCTTGTTTCGGATGTAATTTGCACATTTAGTAGTTGAACAGAGACGGGCTCTTAAACTCTGATAATAATCGCGTGATTCACTTTCGGGTGGAAAGGCGTGGAGTAAGACTAGTAGAGCCCTAAAACTGTAACAGAGCGATTTAAAGTAGTTTTTTTATTGAAATATATATATATATATATATATATATATACACACACACACAAAAAAAGAAAGAGAGAATGAAAAAAACTCTCACTTGAAAACATGGACTTTCACTTCACATTGTAATTTTATTTAATGGGGAGTTATTTTATGGGTTTACTTGGTTGTCCTTTTAAATACAAAATCTGCACGTGTTATTGTGTGACAGAACAGTTCATAAATAATGCAGTGATGTTCTCAGGAGCTCATGACTGTTCATTATCATACACCAATAATCTATCTTCTAATCTAATATTTACTAAACGTTTTCGGGGGTGAAAGACAGTGTCTCCACCTAGTGGGTATTGCACAGATGAGCACGAAGATTGATGGTTGTCAAGGTCAATACTATTTAATATTCAACAGCTTTAAATATTTTATTATAACTGTTGTAAATATTTACAAAAAAATAAAAATAAAATAAAATCGTACTTACCTTGCTATGCTGATCTGATGTCGGCCTTTTGTTCCCAAATCCTCACAATAAATTATGTGGAAAGTGGGAAACTGATAACATTAAGTGACTTCTCTCTTCTCTAAATTTTTTTATTTTTAAAATACTCTTCACATGCATAATACATTCTTAGATCCTACAGCAGTCAAGATGAATTCAAAGACCTACATATGACAGTGAGCAAGACACGCCAACTCATATTTCATTAAGTTTGTTCAGTTATAGCTCCTGAGTGACAGATTTAAAACACCTTATTACCTTATTGAAAAAAAAAAGCAGCAAATTTTTGAATAATGTTAGTACTACTATAATAATTTGTGTTTTCAGACAATATTAAAGTTGCACATGCTATTGGTGGTCTTAATAAATTTTTTCATATATATATATATATATATATATATATATATATATATATATATATATATATTATTACTATTATTATTTATAAAGCAGTTGACAGCCTAGCGAATGGTGTGTCTCCAAGCTATGCGATCGGAGGCTAGTGTAGACCATGGTGGTCAATATGACATGCACCAAGGGATTTCTTCAAAGAGTCTTTACACCTCTACTTTGGTGCTCCTCTGTCACGATGACCAGTAGCAAGTTCACCGTAAAGCACAATCTTTGCTAGGCAATAGTCATGGGGGTATGACCTGCTTAGCGCAGCTGCATTTTCAGCAGCATGGCCTCGTTGCTGAAGACTTCCATCTGTTAGTGGATTTTTGTATTCGAAAAGAAAAAAAAACAAGAAAAACAAAAACAAAATTAGAACCAGTGAATGTTAAGGATGATTCGGAGACAGCGCTGGTGAAAACGTTCCAGGAGTCGCAGGTGGCGACCGTTAATGACACACGACTATAGGAGAGTTGTCAGTACAATGGTTTTGTATACATTAATCTTTGTACTCTTCCTCAGGTGCTTGTTTTTCCAGCCTATCAGCCTATTGTCAATCTCTTTGTTGACCTTGGCATCCATGGAAATGTAACTGAAGTGATAAACTGTTTTCAACATGATGGTAGACTTCCTGAGGTGCGGGCTGATAGAAAACTTCTGTTTTTTTCAAGCTGACATCTAATCCAAAGAGGTGAGCAGCCTCTGCAAAGCAAGACGTTATGCACTGCAGGGCTTCCTCTCTATGGGCAACAAGGGCAGCATCATTGGCAAAGAGCAACTCTCTGATGAGTTTCTCCACTGTCTTGGTGGTGTAGGCTTGGTGGTGTCGCCTCAGATCAAACAGGCTACCATCGGTGCAATATCGGTTGTAGAAGCCATACTTGTCATCAAAGTCAACTGTGGCCCATTAGAGCATTATGCTGAAATAGACTGTGAAAAGAGTTGGTGCAAGGATGGAGCTTTGCTTTATGCCTTTGTCTGTTGGGAAGGGCTCAGAGAGATCGTTGCTATGTCTGACTTGTCCACACTGGTCTTCATGTAGCTGGATGTTCATATTGAGAAAATTTGAGAGACATAGTCACTCCATGACTTGCCACAAGCCTTTTCTACTCACAGTATCGAAAGCTTTAGTAAGGTCAACAAATGTCACATTGTTCTGTTCTGGGCCTTGTTCTGTTCCCTTCATTTCTCTTGGAGCTGTCTGAGGACAAATACCATGTCTGTGGTACTTCTGTTAGCACTGGTTCTCTGGGAGAATTTCTTCTCCAATGGTGGTTACCAATCTGTTCAGGAGTACTCTTACAAGGATTTTTCCTGTGACAGAAAGCAGAGTTTCCCCCTAAAAGTTGTACAGAGTAATAATAATTGCATCACGGAGGTCATGTGGTAGTTTGACTTGTTCCCACCAGCAGACAAAAAGTTTGTCAAGTTTATGTGTAGCGCTGGACCCCCATGCTTCCAAATCTCTGATGGAATTCCATCATTCCTACCTTTCCACTTTTCAGCTGCTTAATGGCCTTGATTCTACTAGAATATGAAATCCATCCCGTTCTGTTCTCTCTGGAAGTCGTGGGATATGGCAGAGTACTGAGTCTTGGACTGTGTGGTTGGAACTAAAGAGAGTATGGAAGTGTTCCAACAACTGGTTCAAGACGGACACCTTTTTTGTAAGTAGCATTTGGCCATTTGATCTGCGCAAGGGACTCTGGACCTGGTGCAAAGGGCCATATTCTGCCTCTGTAGTCACCAATATCAGCACAGTGCTGAGATTTCTCGAAGAGATTTGTCCACCACTCATTCTGAATCTCTCTCAGCTTTCGGTAAATGGTTCTACCTACCTGGTTGAGGACTTCTTTCTTGTCTGGACAGGACAACTGAGCAAGATACACTTGGTGGGCGCCTCTTTTCTTTGCCAGTAAGTCCTGGATCTCCTGATTGTTCTCATCAAACCAGTCGTTGTTCTTCTTAACAGAGAGCCCTAAAACGCCTTCCGAGGTCTGCAGGATTGCTGAGCACTTCTGAAGAGGGGTCAACAGTTGTGGTGCAACTGAGATCCTCCAGCCATTGTTGGAGCTTCGCCTGGAAGTCAGCTTTCACATCACCTGACTGGAATTTGTTTACTTGAAATTTCTCCTTTGGGGTGCCTCCTCTGTTTGGCTTGGATTTAAAATGAAGATTAAAATTGCAGAGCACAAGGCAATGGTCTATAAAATGCTCTGCACTGGGCATTACACGAGTGAGCATCTCGAAGGTCTTTCTGGCGCACCAAGATGTAATCAATTAGATGCCAGTGTTTTAGACCAAGGATGCATCCAGGTAGTCTTCACTCTTCAGGCTGTCTTTCTGTTGGAAGATGGTATTTGTGATGGTGATAGGTTACTCTGCACAAAACAGAAGTACATATTTCCAGTCTTCTGAATCCTTGACTACTCTGGCATTGAAGGATAAAGACCTTGTCATCTGCAGCGTTGTTTTGTATGAGGTTGCACAGATCAGTATAAAACTCATCTTTGTTTGCAGGATCCGTTTGAAGGGTTGGTGCATACACACTGAAAAGTGTATAGCATGCCTCTTGTTTTGAAGTGGGAGGCACATGGAGATTATGCGGTCTGAGTGGCCTAATGGCAGGTTTTCTAGTTTGGAAGTAATGTTTTTTCTTACCATAATGCCAATGCCAGAAAGGAGTCTTTCATTCTCTGGCTTGCTTGACCAATAAAGAGCCCCCACCATACTCTTGAAGGCTGCCTTCTCTTGGGAGGCGGACTTCGCTAAGACCAGTAATGTCGATGTTCAGACCTAGGACTTCATGGGCAAGCTAACCTTTATTCTGGAAGACCACTGTCTGCTGTGTCAAGCATGGTTCTGATGTTCCAGCATGCAATTTTTAGTTTTAAATTACCTTGTAAGGCAGGTATATACCTATTCTTCTTTTTTGTTGGTTTTTGACCGCTTTTGAAGATGCCCATTTATGGCTAGCCAACTGGGAGGAAAGGAAAATAAGCTTTGTTTAGGCCACCTTTTCCAGGACCTTCTACTTGCAGAGCAAGCAGTGCTATCCCTAAAGAAGGCTACTTGGTCATTCAGTGTGCTGCAGAATGGTGTCGTCGTTTCCTGGATCAACATCACCCTGGATCAACGACCTGAACTTTTTTTTTTCTTTCCTTTTTTTTAATAGCAGCCTTGATGAGCATTAATATACTTTTTTTTTCCAAAAACATAAAAAAAATAATAATAATAATTTTTTTAATGGAGTGTTACGTCATATTTTGGTGTGAGTTTAAATCCCCCAGCAGACAGCTCAAAGGGTTTGAATGCAGCAGTAGTCCTCTTACTGGATGATGCTGATAAGGTGCTTGATGCTGAGAGCTCTCCTAATCCCAGTGTGGGTCCTGATGAGAACCTTCCTCCTGTCCTGCCACGATAACCGGATGCTCCTGTCCCTGATCAAACCTGTTTGCTTTGCAGCAGGAATGTCCTTCAGGCTCCATCACACATAACACTCATTCTGCCAAGAGTTTATGTATGTGTGAGCCAGAAGGTACCTGGAAACATTTTGATTTAGCTCTAAAAAAGAAACGGCAACAAAATTTCAGGGCTGTCAACAGATTAAAAAATAAATCAAATAATGTCTTTTTAAGGAAAAAAATAACAAATGATTTTATATATATATATATAGAGAGAGAGAGAGAGAGAAAGAGAGAGAAACGACTATAAGGTTACAAAAGTGAAAGGACTTGGTGAGTTTGATTTTCACCCCTTGTTTTGATTGTTTTTTAATTGCATAACTTTAATTAAATTAAATTAAACCTTTATTTATTTATTTATTTTTTAAACACCCCTTTGGACAAATTTGATGTCAATAATACAATAATTTAGCCCCACTGATGAAGAAGTAGGGGTGTATTACACAAAACATGTAGGGAAACACTATAGCTCTAAATTAATGTCTACAATGATTTAAATCCTTGTGAGACAAGCAAATACACGAACAACCTAAAAAGTCCTTCTTTGCTCTTTCTGTTTTCAAAATTACACAAAACAGGAAGACAAGCAGGAAGTGGTAAAACAGATCATCTATGTAATCAAGACAGTGCTAGTTCGTTCTGAAGACACACTGAAAATATCTGTAGGTTAAGTATTATTTTAGACTAAACGTGGGACTAGATAAGATAAAGGGTGAGATGTGAGATTGTGTAAGATTTCCAATGTATGGTCAACAAGTTGAGAGGTTGGCGACCTTACATTTGCGCAGTCATCACCGTCTTTTACCATGACGAGATCAGGTGCCATCAAACTCAGCATTGTCTTCTTTCTCACCTTCATCTTGTGCCTACCAGAGTTTTTTCCAAGTAAGTGAAAATAGCAAAGTAAGATGGTTTGGGGTCCTCGTGCAAGCGTGAGGGAGGGAAATGAGGCACTGGGGTGGGTTTGTGTGACCACGTGTGTTTAAGAGAAAAGCGTGTTCAGAAGGAAATGTTTGTATGAGTGACAGCATGAGTAAACTTCAGTATTGTCCATGTCTTTTAGAGATATATGATATGGTGCATTGTCAATGTACCTTCGGTATGTCTACATTTCAACAATATTAAACTTTAAACAGTCTAAAACAGTTGGCACTCTGTCGCAGGTGATTACACTATTGTGGTCTGGACATGGTATGAGGTATTAAAAACCACTGAGTAGGTTTGGGTGGGGAGAGGGATGTAAAACTTTGGATACTATTCACACATAGCATATACACTATCAATGCACATTTGTTTTTATGGTTTTAGACAGTCTGAGCAAATTACCCAGAGTCATCCTTACTCTGTCCTGCTTATACAAGCCATAAACCTTATGTACGTATGCCTACAGAACAAAACTGTTTGGTTGGTTTGTTAGGTTTTAAACTTTTAGACAGGAAATGTCTCTCTAACTTGCCAACATAACAGAAAACCACTCTTGTGTTTGAGTAAACAGGAAGAGAAACTTCTTAAAATTTTACAGCTGTACAGTATACTTATGTGACAAAGGTGTCAGATAAAGAGGTACACAAATGAGCAAATGAGAATAGATTTAGTTTTAGCTGTAATCTACTGTACCTGTTCTGTGTTTGTGGAGTTTAAGTAATGTTTAATTGTGAATACTGAAATAGGTGAGATATTGGATGATAATCATTAAAAATACATTAAATAATTCAATTCATACATACAATGACTTGAATACACCTTTTTTGACAAGCATTTTTAATTTCTGAAATTAAAATTCATTTTGATATTTCTTGGAGACATGAAGTTTCAGGGTGATATACTATCCTGAAACCTTAACAAAATCTAACTAGTTTGCCATAATGTTTTAATATTATTAAAAAATTATATCAAATTTAAACAAAACTGCTTTACTGCTTATTAAAAGTTGATGTATTTAAAGGCTTTAGGGGAAAATTCTTAAAAGTTGGCATGAAACGGAAGGTGCTATAGTCTTTTGTTCCCTATTGTGGCATTCTATCTCTGAGTGTAACAGCTTTTCGAACAAGAAAACATGTAGAGCGGGACTTGATTTTGTCCATCAGAAATTGAATAGATCGTTGGATTGTTGTCACTTGAAACCGTCAGCCCGCATTATTTAAGCTTATTTTTAAAATAATTGTTTAACTGTGGAATTCCTTGTGAAAAACTACATTACCCATGATGCTGTAAGGAAAATTACACCAATCAGAGAGTCGAAAAAAGCAACATGTGGCAAAATAGCTCTTTAGCTCAGCCCACTCTCATGAAGCACTGCTTTATGATTCACCTCCTAGATAACTGGCTTGGTTCATGGCTTTTTTGGTAACACTTTACAATAAGGTTCATTAGTTAATGTATTAACTAAAATGAACTAACCATGAGCAATGGTTAAAAAATTATATGCACAGATAAATTATTTATAATAAATATTGCAATATTCCATAAAAAATAATGCTATAAAACCAACAATTGGCATGGGTTTAAACTTGAAGGATTTTCCTTTTAAAGGTGCCCAGGAATGCTTTTTCACAAGATGTAATATAAGTCTAAGGTGTCCCCTGAATGTGTCTGTGAAGTTTCAGCTCAAAATACCCCATAGATTTTTTTTAAATAAATTTTTTTAACTGCCTATTTTGGGGCATCATTAACTATGCACTGATTTTTTCAGCGCGCCGCCCCTTTAATTCACGTGCTCCCTGCCACACGAGCTCTCGATTATATTACAGCACATTTACAAAGTTCACACAGCTAATATAACCCTCAAATGGATCTTTACAAGATGTTCGTCATGCATGCTGTATGCATGCTTCGAATTATGTGAGTAAAGTATTTATTTTGATGTTTATATTTGATTCTCTATGAGTTTGAGGCTGTGCTCCATGGCTAACGGCTAATGCTACATTGTTGGAGAGATTTATAAAGAATGAAGTTGTGTTTATGAATTATACAGACTGCAAGTGTTTAAAAATGAAAATAGCGACGGCTCTTGTCTCCGTGAATTCAGTAAGAAATGATGGTAACTTTAGCCTCATTTAACAGTACATTAGCAACATGCTAACAAAACATTTAGATAGAATTTACAAATATCACTAAAAATATCATGCTATCATGGATCGTGTCAGTTATTATTGCTCCATCTGCCATTTTCGCTGTTGTTCTTGCTTACCTAGTCTGTTGATTCACCTGTGCAGATCCAGACGTTACTGGCTGCCCTTGTCTAATTCCTTTCATAATGTTGGGAACATGGGCTGGCATATGCAAATATTGGGGCGTACACCCCGACTGTTACGTAACAGTCGGTGTTATGTTGAGATCTGCGTGTTTTCCAAGAAGTCTTTTAAACAAATGAGATTTACATAAGAAAGAGAATGCAATGAGTTTGAAACTCAATGTATGTCTTTTCCATGTACTGAACTCTTGTTATTCAACTATGCCGAGGTAAATTCAAATTTTGAATCTAGGGCACCTTTAACTGAATTGCACAGTATTGCACATGAATTTTAGAGCATTTTCTTCTTCTTTTTTCTGTTCTCAGACATATCACAAATTCAGTTTCTCTGTGAGCCTTTTGACCCTTGCACACTTGAAAATGATGCACAAGTATGTGGTCAGGCTGACCCTCCATGTGCAACAGAACTTACAAATTCCAGCAGTCAACACAGACGTGATGAAGGATGGTATCTGTGTAAAGCTGAAATGGATTTGCGGCTTCTCCACAACAATACCTCACCGTCAGGTAGGCAGTTGTTTTATTAATATTTTATTTGTGAAATTTGCTGCTGCTTGTTGTTTATTGTCTAAAATAATATACCAATAATAATAACAACAACTGTGTGCATTTCATAGGAGAGGATGTGATGGTGGTTCTGACAATGAAGGCAGGCAATCTCTCTGAATGGATCATTAGTGTATTTGCGTTTCTCAACAACACAGATCTATATACTGAACCCCAAAATGATCAGGGACTATTCTACTGCTACCTCCCACCAGACAATAACACATGTCCAGATCTGAACATGTCCACAGAAGAACGCACACAAGAAAACCCCAGTCCTCCAAGACAAAACACCTCCATTTTAAAAAACACTTCTTCAATTACCCCTTCGCTCAAAACAACTACAATATCTTTCCAAGTAACAGCTTCTACACTTGAGCTTAAGTGCCAAACAACTAGCAGCAGTTTCCTCTTTTACTACCAGGAGCACAATGAAACAGCAAGATCTGCAGCGTTACCAGTTACAAGAACAAAAAAAGGTGAGAAACTGTCAGAAAACTCTGTCTCCCACAATGCCAATACTACACACAAACGATAATAAACCAGATTTTAACATCAAGTCTAAGGGGCCAAAATAATTAAAAATAACATCATCCCATCTAACAGGGAACATTCTCAGAACGTTGGCTAACATTCTGTCAAATTCTCTCAAAGTTATTGTATTGTATTGTATTGCATATCTTTATTGTCCACCAAGGTGGAAAATTGTCTTTGGCTCACCAGCACATAAATAGTGTTAAAAACAACAAAAACATAAAAAAATAAAAAAAAAAAAAAACAGACAGACAGATTCACAATTCATAACAATTACAATTCATGCTGCTGTCATCTGGTTCATCAAACACTTGCGGAATTGAGAATTTTGATAGCGTTTGGAATGAATGATCACTTAAACACATTTTTATTCGCAAGAGGTATTCTGTAGCGCCTACCTGATTTCAAGGGCTCAAATTGGCTAAAAAGAGGGTGAGAACTATCTGCAAGGATACTCCTCGCCTTCTTCCTTGCCCTTTTTAGCATGAAGTTGTCCTAAGGGCTTCTGTAGTCTCCCAACAATTTTGCTTGCCATTGACACAATTCTGGTGAATTTATTCTTCGATCTACAGTTTAAATGTTCATACCAGGCAGGGAAATGAAAAGACAATACACTCTCCACAATAGATTTGTACACAAGTACTAAAATATGCTGGCCACTGAGTTGTCTTTTAAAGATGTACTCAGAATTATCGACAAAGCTCACCTGTGAATCCAGGATTGAGCCAAGATATTTAAAATTCTCCACAATTTCTTCTTGTTGACCTACAAGTGAAATTGTCTGGATTGTCATGTCTCTTTTTGTGCACATAATTAATTATTTTGTCTTCATGACACTAATTTCCAGTTGGCTAAACTTACACCAAGTTTCTAGGGCCTTAGTGTGAGCCAAATAGGCAACATCATGTAAAGAGTTAGTTTTTTCCAATAGGCCAACTAAGGCCATATCATCGGCATATTTTAATAATCCTCAATCGAAAACTCATTAGTAAATAAAGAAAAAAGCACAGAGGAAAGAACACAGCCTTGTTTTATGTCCTTACAAATCTGGAAAATATATTATTAATTCATATTGTAAATCATATTTATATAAATAATATATAATATAACATTTATAAATAAATATATAAATCAATTTTTTCTGATTTTTATTGACTGCTTTGTACCAAACATTTGACTTTTTTTTTTTTTTTTTTTTTGGTCATGTAGCACATTTTATAATACGATATAAATAATTTAGTGTATATATATTTCTTTCAGCCATGCTGATTACAACATATCAAATATAATTCTCCAAATACGCAGTGAATTGTTCTCACCCAAGCATCTCTACCTCCCTCATAAATTCGCTCTGAAGGAGAGCTGAGACTGTCTTTTATCCTGTCTATTGATTCGGGCATGGAAGGAGACAGCAGGACTTCATAATTCAACCTAACTTTTGATAAATATATTATAGCAATACATCAAGCCAGTCTATTCAATGTTTGACGTATCCAAAACCACAAATCCTTTCAGACAGCACACTGCCAGACTCGTACAAGGTCATTTGAGTTCATGTAAGTGTAAAATGAACTTACCAAGACTTTTAAGACAAGGGAATGTTCTTTCTGATGTTTAAGCATTGTAATATTGAATGCTATATTGTTTTTCATGTTTCATTCATGTATTATGTTTCGCTGTGCTCTTGTTAAATTCTCTGTTGCTATTGTACATTTCCTTGTTTTTAGAGGGCTGGTGTTTGATCACTTCAGTGTGGTTGGCCATGGTACTGACTGTGGTTGTGGTAACGCTATTGAGTGCGGGCTGCATGATCTTCAAGAGCAAAAATAGTGAGCATCACTATCACTTACACAAAATAAATCTAGCCAGGCCCAACAGTCCTTTGACAATGGGGTGTTTTCAGATTGGAATCCATTATAATACAATTGACAATGCAAATAGATATCACATTTGATTAATTTATTTGGATCTTTTCCCTTTAGGAAAGTCCCAGTTGTTCACACTGGTGCCGGTTTCAGCCAGTGCACATCAGCTCAGCAACCAAACGGAAAATTGTGAGTGACACTATGATTGTGCTAACGTCACGCTGGGGTTGAAACAGAGCTGGATCTAATTGCAAGCAGTTCTTTTTAATAAGACCAAACTCCTTTTAATAAGACCAAATAGCACTTCTCAGGGGAAAATGAAACACAAACACAACAACTACACAGCAAATTCCTCAGAGCAGAGGAATTTAAATTAACTCTGCTTATAGTACATATGGTCCCTCTCTAAATAGTGTTAAGGTAACACTGAAGCAGAGTTAAAGTTAATGAGATAATTAAGCAATTAATTATGTGATGATTGAGCATTAGTGATGAACACCTGCTGTTAACAAGCAAAATCACTGAAGAAAAGAGAAAAAAACTACAACTGACTTTAACTCTGCTTCAGTGTTTCTTTAACACTATTTAGAGAGGGGCCATATGTACTTTAAGCAGAGTTGATTTAACTCTGGGGATTTTGCTGTGTACAGTGTAGCAATGCAATCAGACAAACACTGAACCAAAACAGGGCTATAAATACACTGGGACTAAACAAGATAATTAACAAGACACAGGTAAAACACATAAGGGAAAATCAAAAACCATGGCAACAGTAGAGCATGAACAAAGGAAACTGAACTGAGAACAGTGTGAAACTAACTCAAAGTCTAACTCAAACAAAACACAAACACAGATCAGACATGACAGCTAATTAATTTTCTAATTTTTGCTTTCAGTGATGAACAATGTCCCTAATGTGTCCATAGCAATGTGCAACATGAGTGGTAAGCAAGTGTTTGTCTTGTGATTCTTAGGCAAATGTATCCTCGTTAAAGCAAAAGTTACTCATTTATGTAAATAAACTGTGGCAGTACTGATGTGATTGCCATATTCATAATAACATATGATATTTACATTGTCCTCCAAGAGAGAATACAATTATATTACCATTAATAGGCCAAAAAACAACAACAAAACAAAACATGGTAATACCATAGTACCAAAAAAAAAAAAAAAAAAATGCTAATGCATACTTTTTCTTGTACAATAATTTTGTTACTATCATTTTAAATTTTCAATAGGCTAAGTAAATAAATAAATGTTAAAGGTCTGAGTATATTTACAAGGCATTATATATTATATATACATATATATATATATAAATTGCTAATAGACTTGACTTGTGTCCTATCATTTATACCTGTTTCACAGTTATTGAAGATTGATATATTTCTGTCTCTCTCATATAGATGATGATGATGTATTCTCTGAGATCTCGTCAATTGAGAACAGAAAAGAAGGTAAACAAACATCCTGTTCTATCACACTGCACAAGCGATTTGTGCTATATCATAATGCTGTAAAGTAACCTTGCATGTTTTAACCAGCACTGACTAACTCCAAACCACTAACTCTCAATCTATACTTTCACAGAAAACGAAAACCATCTCAAGGTAGCTGACCTTATGTGCAAGAGAAGTAAGTGTTTGGAAGTTTCTTTTTATGCAGAGCGACATAAGTTGTGTCCCAAATGATGCACTATACAGTACACACTTGTACACACTATGAATTCTGCTATGTAGTGTATGAATTTTATACGGTTATTTGTCATTCAGCATTGGAGTCTGATAGCCTCTCCCCCTCCACTACATAATTAAAGCTGTGACAGTGTGAACACACTAATCACACTGTTTATACTACAAAACGGCACAGAGTAGAACATAAGTATGCAAATTGCGACGCACCTATAAAGTACAATAATTACAAGAGAAGTGTCCATGGAGAAATTTAAGAGACACTCATGATAAAAATTCTGTCATCATTTACACCCCTGTATGACTTTCTTTTTTTTCTGTAGAAAATCATAGTTTTCTGAATTTTCATGCTGCTCATTACCATGTAGTGGATTGGGGCCAGAAAACACCAAACTCCAAAAATGACATAAAAAAGCACCATATGTGATTCTTCCAAATCTTTTGAAACCATATGATAGTTTTGTGTGCCATTTCGAGAGCCATGGCCATGGTTATTCCTTTAAACCTACAGCAGTATGCTACTGTAAAGCCTACATCAGTCAAAATGTTTGTACTGTATGTGTGTGTAGACAATATATAGGGGAGACCTGGTCTCCTATACAGTATATTCATGTATACCTATTAGTGGTAGTCTATGTGTGTTTAATTTTTTATAATGGTCTCTTATGTTCTAGGATTGTCACCAATCTTTGAGATTACAGGTATGAATGAGACACATTACATATTCTTTCAAGAAACACATAATTTTTTTTTTTTTTTAAATCACAGTAGCATTTAAAGGGTTAGTTCACCCAAAAATGAAAATTCTGTCCTTTATTACTTAGCCTCATGTCGTTCCACACCCGTAAGACCTTCATTAATCTTCGGAACACAAATTAAGATATTTTAGTTGAAATCCGATGGCTCCGTGAGGCCTCCATAGGTAGCAATGACATTTCCTCTCTCAAGATCCATAAAGGTACTAAAAACATATTTAAATCGGTTCATGTGAGTACAGTGGTTCAAAATTAATATTATAAGGTAATGAGAATATTTTGGTGCGCCAAAAAAAAACAAATTAACGACTTATTTAGTGATGGCCGATTTCAAAACACTGCTTCATGAAGCATCGGAGCACAAATGAATCAGTGTGTCGAATCATGATTCAGATCGCGTGTCGAACTGCCAACGGCTGAAATCACGTGACTTTGGCGCTCCGAACAGCAGATTCGATTCACTGATTCATTTGTGCTCCGAATCTTCCTGTAGCAGTGTTTTGAAATTGGCCATCACTAAATAAGTCGTTATTTTGTTTTTTTTGGCGCTCCAAAAATATTCTCGTTGCTTTATAATATTAATATTGAACCACTGTACTCACATGAACCGATTTAAATATGTTTTAGTACCTTTATGGATCTTGAGAGAGGACGTGTCATTGCTCCCTATGCAGGCCTCACGGAGCAATCGGATTTCAACTAAAATATCTTAATTTGTGTTCTGAAGATTAACGAAGGTCTTATGGGTGTGGAACGGCATGAGGGTGAGTAATAAATGACAGAATTTCCATTTTTGGGTGAACTAACCCTTTAATACTAGCACTGAATACACATATCCCATATATAGAATACACATCACATATATAGCAAATCTCAACTGCTTGATTGTTTATATTGACACAAAATGTAAACTATATTATCACCCATTAAAAATTAGATAGAGTATAAATTAAAAGTAAAATTAGATTAGTATATCCAACCTTATCCGCATCCATTTAGTCACATAAAGCAATATGTACTGCAAATAGCAAATCTCAACTGCTTGATTGTTTACAGCTCTGCTAAATGCAACTATAAGGCATGAAGACATTAAACTGGGGGTCGTATTATGCTTTTTTTACATTTTCAACTTTCTTTAGTGTGTAATGTTGATGTTTGAGCATGAAAAAGGACTGCAAAGTTACAAAGCACAAAATTACACTCGAAAGGTAGTTCATGAACTCCCTGAAACGCCTCGATTGTAGTTTTGTTTTCTACAGGGAACACTACTCCTCATAATTCATGCGCAAAAAGTGACGAGGTCTTGTTGAGTTGCGTTAGTAGTGGCTGAGTCCGAAATCTAAAAAAATGCTGCCTTTGGAGGATGCATTCCAAGGTAGGAAGGCATCAGGGGACATCCAAATCCAATGTTAGGCTTACTTCCTATCTCCTGAGATACCTTTATCTGATCTATTTTTGAAGGCAGCATAGATGTATTCTTCGCTGCCTTTGAGGTCCCACAATCCTGTGCTTTCCATTCTGTGACAGTGAAGCTAAAAAATAAATGTCATCTGAAAGTTGCAGTTGATGGTCAGTTTGTGTGTAAATGTGTTTTTGACCAATGTTTTCCACTTCTGATGTTATTTAGTGAGAAATTGCTATTGTAATAACTAAATATTCGGTTATAGTTAACAACAAAGCTTGCTCTATTGTGTTGTAGATCATTAAAGTGTTATGCTGCCTTGGAAGCCTGTCCGAAACTAGTTTTGTGAGTTAACTTTGTGCACAAATGCTGCCTGCCAGATAGGGCAATGAGGCAACAAATCAGCTGCCTAAAGCTTTCAGACACAGCCAGTGTGTTGAAACTTGTGGTTATGGTAAGGGCTGTGACATCAAAGCACACTGCGCTTTTCGAAAGGAGGGCCTTTATATATAAACTGGAACTAGACAAGAATGTTACAGACAGACTAAGAGAGGTGCTGCAATAATGTAAAATATGTGAAAAAAAAGTGTTTTGAAAAACCAAGCATGAAAACCTACTTTAGTAGACCCCACAAACAAAATCCAGACTTCGAAAAAGGGCATAATAGGTCCCCTTTAAGATATTATAAACATTAACATCATGATTTTCTGCTTTGAAAGCTGCATTGAAACAATGTGTATTGTGAAAAGACCTTTTCAAATAAAACTGACTTAAAAATTGACTTGATTCCAGAGACCGAAAATGAAAATGAAAATGAGGAAGAGGAGCAATGTAATGCCTTGGAGACAAAAGAAGGTAAATATAAATTAAAGATGAGTTTTTCTCTGCATAATAGCCATCATTTATTAGTTTGGATACAAAAAAGCCTCAAAACCCTCAACCATTTCATGTGTTTGGAATATTAAACAGTATGTGTATGCTTTAAATTCAATCTACGGTAAGTGGAGACTTTACAAAGCAGATTAATACTTCAAAAAGATGTTCACATTAATTTCGTCATCCATCAGCTGATGTAACACAGTCTGACGTCTGATGATGGTATAGGCTACTCTTAGTATTTGGTTGTCACTACTAGTTCTATCCAGTATAGCCTGAAACAGTCTTTGAATCGTGCATAATGTCTCATCCAATCACAGTGATGATGACACAAGCTGATGATTGGAAGATCTTTGAAGCCAGTATGTTGCTTGAGGCAGAATAAATTACACTACAGATGCCTCCTGGCAAGACTGATGATGCAATGGTTACATAATTCTATGAAGACACATTTTTAATAAAAATTGTTATTTTTACAGATATTAAAAAAACACATCAGATCCAACATCTGGCAGCACAGGGCAGCTGTGAAACATTAAGTAAGTGACGTTTCCAATCTCTCATTAATGGACTATCATGTAGATGCAGATCAGAAGCAGAATTATTCATTTGATATATTTTTTGTCATTTTACACCTTCTCCATTCTCTCTTTTTCCATCTCCAGCTTACCTGCATCATCGAAGCTTTTCTTGGTCCGGTCATGAAGGAGATGGGGAGATTTAACCCTTTAAATCTACGAGAAACAGCAGAGGCACTTTATAAAATTGAAAGTTTTTTTTATTTAAAAACATGACAGAGGCAGGTTAACTTTAACACGACTTTTCCTGAGAATAACATCACGTTAAAGGGGCTGCACATGAAGTTAGCATTACTATATCTTCCACCAGCCACTGAAAGGGTTAGTTCACCCAAAAATGAAAATTCTGTCATTAATTACACACCCTCATGCTGTTCCACACCCATAAGACCTTCGTTCAATTTCGAAACACAAATTAAGATATTTTTGATAAAATCTGATGGCTCAGTGAGGCCTGCATTGCCAGCAAGATAATAACAAAGACTGTAAAATAACACAAGACATGTCACTCGTACGCGCAATATGGCGGAATAAGTCCCGCCTTCTAAATAAGAGCCAATCGCCGACTGGTAAAGTCATCGCGTCATTTCAGCGGCCGTTAGAATCACCGGTTTCTATAGAAACAGTCAGACGCGAGCCTACGAAGAGACACGCATTTAGGTCTGCGCATGCGCATTAGCTTGATCCAGCCTGAAAAAATGATATTTAATCGTAAGGTTGGCGAACAGTTTTGGAGAATTTGATGTTTCCCCATTCAAAGAGATTGCATGATGCCCAGGATGCCCGAGAGGCGTTTCAAAGATGGCCGCCGAGTGAAATGACTTGTCTTAAAGGGACTTTGATAATAAACACTTTTAAGTGTTCGGAGCATATCAAACTGCAAAAGTCACATGATTTCAGTAAATGAGGCTTCATTACATCATAAGTGTTTTGAAATTTCAATGGTTCACCACTGGGGGGCGGGACTTTGGCAGTTTGATACATGCTCTGAACTACTGATTTAAAAGCTTCATGAAGCAGTGTTTGGAAAACGTCCATCACTAGATATTGTTGAATAAAGTCGTTATTTTGTTTTTTGGCGCACAAAAAGTATTCTCGTCACTTCATAACATTAAGGTTGAACCACTGTACTCACATGAACAAGAAGCCGTCGGATTTTATGAAAAATATCTTAATTTGTGTTCTAAAGATGAACGAAGGTCTTATGGGTATGAAACGACATGAGGGTGAGTAATTAATGACAGAATTTTCATTTTTGGGTGAACTAACCCTTGAATTAGACTGCGATCAGGCCAGCTTGATATTTACCTGTCAAGAATAAGCAAAGCAAGCTTTTGGTGTTTTCAGGCTATGTTCATATTTAAGAACCACACACGAAAAAAAAAAAAAAAAAACTATTCATTTTCAATAGTGTAGGTGTGTTCACACCATGTCATAATTACCTTAATTACGAAATTGTCACTTATAAAAAAAAAGCATTAACTGGGACAGCCGATTTGTACCACGTGATCCTGTCAGTTGCTCCAGTTCGCGAGACCAACTTGAACAAGATACGAGGGGGAAGCTAAATTTCTGATCACGCAGATTCCTTCTGAAATTACTCGATTCCAATCATAAAAATTCGCTGAACAATGATAAACATGACCACACTTTAAGCCATTGTCGGCAGATGAGAAATGGTGATTCACACCTTTTATTCTGAAGGACATGTCCTCACTTACATACATCGTGAAATAATATAACAACTGAATAGTAGACATTCCTCACTATCGTTAAAAAATTCACTTACAGTATATATTGGCTTATAAATTGGCCAAATATGATTTTATTTAAATCTATGGTTTTGCTCATGTTTCTGTGAGGGTTATGGTTGGGTTAGGAGATAAAAAATATTAACATGATATAAAATCAATGGAAGTCTATGCAATGTCCTCAGTAATATAGTGAAACAAATGTGAGAGTTTGTTTAGAAGCTGCTCTTGTAGGATCCTTCCACAGATCTGCAAATGACTAAACAGGGTCTTACAGTTCCATTATTTATCTAAACCACAGGAATATTGATAATAATCACAATGTGGCAGTGGCATTATGTCGCTTACACAGGCTCAAGAGTGTCTATTTGCCCAATGCTGAAAAAACTGAGGGAACATTGCTATGACTAGGCTGAATACATAAACCATGTTGCTTGGTTCTCTAATACCCATTTAGCTAGCAGTATGGCTACTACACTAATGTGATTTCTTAATTACTGTATATAACACCATTCTAAAGCTCTTGTGGCTATTAAAACTAGTATTTATGTTTCCATAAAGCACTTTTCATCTTCAATTCCTTTCAAACTATAATCTTCACTTCATCTTAAAACAAAGTACGCTCTTTTTCAAGGAGTACCTAATGTCTAATGAACAAAGTGTGATGTACTGAGAACAGTGAGAACTGAACATTTTCAAAAAAATAAAACAGTACTGTACTGATCATTTCAGTCTTTAGTGTCATATCATTTATATTACAGATTATGTTCTTGTTCCATTTTATTCAAAATAAAAACAATAATTGTGTATGAGAGATTGATTAATTTAGGTGAATGACAGTTGGACCTCCAGATCTGTTCAGACAATGCAACACATGATTAATAATCTTCAATTTTTAGTAAAGTAACTTAAAAAAAAGAATGGACACAGTATCAAGAGGATAATACATAATTAAGCAGCTTCCTAAATAAGTTAGGAGTTTCAATCTTATTTTCTTAATTATCTCTTTGTAAGAGTCTATATATAGACTAGAATTGCACTTTTTTGGTTTAAGCTCTCATATTGAAGCAACATACCTAAACACAATACACAGATACAGACAAACACAGACAGTAACACACACAAACAGAACGAAGGCACTATTCTGTGGATGCTGGTTCTGGGGCTGGCTTGACCGTGGTTCTGCTGGTCTGGATGTGTGAGACCTGAAGAACAGGCAACAGCAGCTGGAATGCATTATGGATGTAGGTAGTGCTATTACAACCCTGGGGAAACAAGACACAGTGCAGTGATGAATGGTCGTCATTATCATTATCATCATCAAATCCCATATAGCTGTCTAATCATTTGTTAGCTGTGCATTAAAGAATCATATTCAGTTTTACCTCCAGCATCACACTGTCCACTAGAGGATTTACTTCTTCTGCCTTTCTCTGATTCTATAGGGACAAAAATAAAGAGAGAAAAAACAGAAGGATGTTCATTTTAAACTTCAGGAGAAAAAAAATGTATAGTACAGTACAGACATTTTTGGCACATTTTTGGCACTGGAGCAAAATACCTGGAGCTAAGTGTTGAATTGTCATTTTAATATTTATATTTAGTCATATTTTTAATAAGATTTTCTTTGTTTTCTTTTAAATTTTAAGTTTTAGTAACATTTTGTGCTATTGTCAGTTTTTTTATTTCTTTTTAGCTTAGTTTTTTAGTTTTTAAGTTTATTTTTTCTGTATCATTATTTTATTTCAGCTTTAGTTCAGTTAATGAAAACATTTTTAATAGACAGCATATGCAACCTGATTTACTTCCATAATGTGATGCATTTCAAATATCAAATTCAAATTTACAAAATAACAGGGCTACACTAGAAAATTAAGACTTTAAAAATTCTTACTGGCATTAAATAACAAAACATTCACAATGTGTATTGCGTAAAATGAATGTGTTATAAATGTATGTGCTGGAAACAAATGCAAAATGAATCTACTATCCAATTTTCCAGAGCAACTACTCCTACTGTGTTGTGATTTAATTTCATTGCCACAAACTTTTGTTTGCTCTGTAAATTTTGCTGTGCAGTGCCAGAGTAGAAACAGCATTTTCAACATGTTTTATCTGACAGGAATTAATTGGATCTTGAAATATCTCTGTATGAGAAGTGATTGGAAGCAAGGGGCTGAAAAGTAAGGGCATGAATTAAAGGCAACCAAAGTCTGAAAGGGTTCCCTAGTGAAAAAAATAGTATACTTAAGCACAATTTATTTGTATGTACTTTAGTATAATTAAATGTATTTGTGGCATGCTATAAATTGGTATACTTAAAGTCTGCTAAATTGGAACAACTAATTTTGTACTAAATGCATTTTAGTTGTCCAAAAGCAGTGCTGAAGTTCAACTAAAGTTGTATTAAATATACTTGTTTGTGCTAAAGTGGAACTATTCCAAGTATACTTAAGTACACTTTAAAGTTTTCACAAGTTTTGAAATGCAGAATTCACTCAGCATAAACTTTAAATGTATTTTGGTGACATTAGAATTGCAATTCAATTACATTGTAAGAGTGTTGAACATACATTAATATTATACTGATAACAAACTTTTAGTGATTTTAAAACACATTGCAATGGCATTCCAAGTGAACTTGCAGTGTGCTAATGGCATCATTATAGTGTGCTTCAAAAAGTAATTTTTATAAATCAAGTTACAGCTTTAGAATATGCCTTTTACAGACAGCTCCAGTATACCAGTAACTTACTTATCCAGTGAACATCAGTGACACAATGGGAACAGATTTATATGTATATTGAATGCAGGATCCAGTACGGGCTGGAATCGAACCCGGGTCACGCGCGCCGCTGTCGCACAAGAGCACTCGGCTTACCTGTTGGCCCACCACACAGATATAGATTCTATGCTAAACTGGTGTTACTTTGTGTTCTCTCTACACTGTTACAAGTACAGCTATAAGCGCGCTGACATTATTAATGTCAACTATTAATGACAGCACAAATTATATGGATTAAAAGACTGTGAATCGCCGAATGGTCTTACGAGTAATTAATGACAGAAATTTCATTTTTGGTGAACTCTTTAACCGAAAAGGAAAGTTATTACAGAAGTGGAGCTATTAGTTATAATATATTGAAGTTTCTTTGCGATGACAACCGCTGATGAATAATTTAAAATAAGACCAGCAACATGCATTAGGGTCAGTCAGACTCACCCCTACAGCCAGTAATGTGTCCGAAAACTTTCGGGCCAGGCATCCGACCTCCTTACACATGGCACTGGTTAACCTGGGTATACACAACAGTCACTAAACAGCAAAAAGGACATTTCTAATAACGTCTTATGGAAATGGCTGAGGAACTCACCTGACCAGTATACTGGCCTGTTGGCAGGCTGGCTTCTCCAGCTCTTGTCCATGTAAAATCAGCTCAGCCACTTTGTGTAGCTGTTCTATACTACGAGCGGTAACCTCAGCAAGACTGCCCACTGATGACAGATACACCTTCTACATACACAAACATACACATTTAAATAAAGGTTTATATGTGTCTTTTTGAAAGAAAGTAATACTTTTATTCAGCAAGGATGCATTAAATTGATAAAGTGACAGTAAAGACATTTATAATGTTACAAAATACTTATATTTCAAATAAATGCTATTCAAAATTCTATTCATCAAGGAATCCTGAAAATAAAAATATTTCCACAAAAAATATTAAAAAGATAGTTCACCCAAAAATGTACATTTTGTTTTCAAACCTGTACGAGTTTCTTTCTTCTGGTGAACACAAAAGACATTTTAAAGATGTTGGTAGTCAAACGACTTGATGGTAGCCATTGACTTCCATAGTAGGAAAAAAAATACTATGGAAGTCAATGGTAACTGTCAACTGTCTGGTTACCAACATCCTTCAGAATATCTTCTCTTCTATTCAACAGAAAAATGAAACTCATACAGGTTTGGAACAACAAGAGGGTGAGTTAACGATAACAAAATTAAGGGCTGGTTCACACAGAATGCGTTTTCAAGTTAAAAATGTGAGACGCAGGTGAGAACAAAAAAAAAAAAAAAGCATCAACTACATGAGAGCTGGCAGCCCTGTTGGCAATCATGTCATGATTGACAGCTGTGATTGCGATTGAGTTAGCGGGTTTGGGAGTATGGAAGGGACCTTAAAGGGTTAGTTCACCCAAAAATGAAAATAATGTAATTTATTACTCACCCTCATGCCGTTCCACACCCGTAAGACCTTTGTTAATCTTCGGAACACAAATTAAGATATTTTTGATGAAATCCGATGACTCAGTGAGGCCTCCATAGCCAGCAATGACATTTCCTCTCTCAAGATCCATTAATTTACTAAAAACATTTATATTTAAATCGGTTCATGTGAGTACAGTGGTTCAATATTAATATTATAAAGCGAGGAGAATATTTTTGGTGCACCAAAAAAACAAAATAACGACTTACTTAGTGATGGCCGATTTCAAAACACTGCTTCAGGAAGCTTCGGAGCATAATGAATCAGCGTATCGAATCATGGTTCAAATCGTGTCAAACCGCCAAACTGCTGAAATCACGTGACTTTGGCGCTCCGAACAGCTGATTCGACACGCTGATTCATAACGTCCAAAGCTTCATGAAGCAGTGTTTTGAAATCGGCCATCACTAAATAAGTCGTTATTTTGTTTGGTTTTTTGGCGCACCAAAAATATTCTCCTCGCTTTATAATATTAATATTGAACCACTGTACTTACATGAACCGATTTAAATATGTTTTTAGTACCTTTATGGATCTTGAGAGAGGAAGTGTCATTGCTGGCTATGCAGGTCTCACTGAGCCATCGGATTTCAACAAAAATATCTTAATTTGTGTTCCGAAGATTAACGAAGGTCTTATGGGTGTGGAACAGCATGAGGGTGAGTAATTAATCACAGAATTTTCATTTTTGGGTGAACTAACCCTTTAATACCGCGGCTCCACCTTAGTATCACTTCTGCACAGACTCAGGCCCTGAATTACGTAACCGGATACAACCGTTTCTGGGATATTCTGGCTTAAAGGTGCCCTAGAACTTTTTTTTTAAAGATGTAATATAAGTCTAAGGTGTCCCCTGAATGTGTCTGTGAAGTTTCAGCTCAAAATACCCCATAGATTTTTTTTTATTCATTTTTTTAACTGCCTATTTTGGGGCATCATTAGAAATAAGCCGATTCAGGGTGTGTGGCCCTTTAAATCTGGTGCTCCACGCCCCAAGAGCTCGCACTTGCCTTAAACAACATAAAAAAAGTTCAAACAGCTAATATAACCCTCAAAATGGATCTTTACAAAGTGTTCGTCATGCAGCATGTATAATCGCGTAAGTACAGTGTTTATTTTGATTGAGTTTGAGGCTATGCTCCGTGGCTAACGGCTAATGCTACACTGTTGGAGAGATTTATAATGAATGAAGTTGTGTTTATGAATTATACAGACTGCAAGTGTTTAAAAAATGAAAATAGCGATGGCTCTTGTCTCCGTGAATACAGTAAGAAATTATGGTAACTTTAACCACATTTAACAGTACATTAGCAACATGCTAACGAAACATTTAGAAAGACAATTTACAAATATCACTAAAAATATCATGTTATCATGAATCATGTCAGTTATTATTGCTCCATCTGCTATTTTTTGCTATTGTCCTTGCTTGCTTACCTAGTCTGTTGATTCAGCTCTGCACAGATCCAGACGTTACTGGCTGCCCTTGTCTAATGCCTTTCATAATGTTGGGATCATGGGCTGGCATATGCAAATATTGGGGCGTACACCCCGACTGTTACGTAACAGTCGGTGTTATGTTGAGATTCCCCTGTTCTTCGGAGGTCTTTTAAACAAATGAGATTTATATAAGAAGGAGGAATCAATGGAGTTTGAGACTCACTGTATGTCATTTCCATGTACTGAACTCTTGTTATTTAACTATGCCGAGGTAAATTCAATTTTTGAATCTAGGGCACCTTTAATTTTTCTATAGTGGAAGGAAGTGGAGACACCTTGTCCATCTTTTTTTTTACAGTCTATGAGAAAAACAATGGGAAAAAAATTCTCTGTGGACAGCCCCCTTATGTATATGCACAGTATATATAGTTCAGACTCAACGACACATTCAAAACATTTCTCACCTCAACAGTATCCGAGTGTACGTCTTTTGTATTATTTTTCTCGTTCTCTCCCTCTTCTCCCTTCTCTTTCTTTTCTTCTTCTTTTTGTTCTCCCTTTTCTGGAGCGGTGCAAGGGGTGGAGCACTCTTCTTTTAATTCCTCTGTTACATTCTTGACAACTTCCTGTGATTGTTCCACTTCTCGCACCCAATCATGAGCTTTTATACGGGCCTGCAAAGCACACAGTTTGATTATTGTTTGTGCTTGTGTTTGTGTGTTGGAGAGAGAGTAATTATGTTGCATGTGGCAAATTCAAGAGTGTGTGTGAGTAAGTGTGGCTGTACTTTGTTCAGTTTGTCTGGAGTTGCAGCGACGTGGAGCTCAAAGAGTAGCTCAGTAAGAACACTGACAAACTCCTCTCCATCGCAGCTGAAACACACAGATCGCATACATTTAATACCCAAGGGCAAAAATGAGGAGGACTGAAATATTTATAGTGCTCTGACTAAGTTGTGTCATTTCAAATCAATGTTTGTTCACTTGTGGGATGGTGATTTCAACCAGAATTAGAGATTCTAATCATTTCACAGCCTTAAGGGCCGTTCACACCAAGAACGATAATTAAATTTGCGTCCACACCAATGAACGATAACAGTCTGTTTATTCTAAGATCACGATCATTGATTCTAATCTAACAGTGAATTTAGCTGACAAAGTCAATATAGTGGAATAAAAAAAAAAAAACAACACCTAGACTTTTTCACTGCAACTTCACAGAAACAAGACAATGTTGTCAAAACCAGCGCTGGATACCTGAGGTAACTGTGTGTTACACTGTTTGCAAGCCTGATATAATGAATTAAATTGAAATTTTAAATGCACCAGCTCTTAAAATTAGAATGGATTCTGATTGGCTGTCATTGTTTTATCATTCAACAGCTGGAAAAAAAATCGTTCTGAAAGTCATCCCAACAATATAGTTTCTCGTTATAGCTGTGGTGTGGACAGTGCTATTCTTTTATATTTAGAACGATTTTTAGAATTATATCTTTATCGTTATCTTTATAGTTATCTTTCTTGGTGTGAACAGGCCTTTAATAATTATGTAGATTATACAATTTATCATTTTAACTCAAAATCTGTGACTGGATTTAACATTTAAAAGTGTGAACTTGACCATTTAACCTGATTAATATCCATTAATGCAGAAATTGTAATATAGATTTTTCCCGCACAGGATCTTGATTGTGGTCTGGATTTGTTCACACCAGATTGTGATCTGGATTTGTCTCATTATGTTTTGGCATTTGAAGACTCACAGAGACGAGTGGAACAATGAATTTGTGAATTAAGAGCACCGTTTTCCTCTGAGGCAGCATCAGCTTCCTCCTCCTCACGAGTGATGAAGATCTCTTTAATCGCAATCAGCTCCTTCTTCAGAACTTCCAAATCTTCCTCTTCCAAAGAGGACAAGAATCCTGCACCTGAAATAGAGAGAAACACAGCTCATTTCAGTTTGTTTTTGGATATTAACAGGTGTGGGTGAATGTACAGTATGTGGTGTGTGTTTAATACTTACCCTTCCTTCACTCTCATTGGAAAGTATCTCCAGTGCCTCGAGATGAGACAAGCCTTGGTAATCATCAAACAAGATACCGTAGTGGGCGGTTGGTTCTGTGACCATCTGACTGCTCAGTCTCTCTCTCTCCTTTTCCTTTGCTTCTTTTAACATCTGCAGACAGACACAACATAAGCACATACATTCGGCAAGTGTCAAACATATACTGAAAATATGGCAGGATTTTCCCACAAACCCACTGTTTAAGTCAACAACAAGTCTACAACTAACAGGGTGGTTTTGCTCAATATGGTATGGTCTCCATGCTACACTAATAACAGTAGTAAGGCTTTCCTCTGTGTACACATATCCTTACAAGTACAATTTTGCCCCCCAGGTTGTAGCACCCATTGACGTGACAATATTCAAATATAGCATAGCCTCTGTCCTGTACCTTTTGAAAGTAACATTAGGCTGGGGTTTTACATCATGTGTAATCATGGTGAGAAAAATTTGAGCATTTGTTGGCTATCTTACCTGAGACAGAGAGACAGTTCTCTGCATCAGTATTTTAGTCTTTTTAAAGCCTGGATCACTCTCTGCCAAGACATTCATGGTCTTCTTTCCAATGAACTCCAAAGCATCAAGACCTCCCGTTATTACTGACTTTCCCTGAAAAAGCAAGAGGGAGAAAAAATTGTCTAAGTGCATGAAAATGTGTCTAAGATGGAGGGACAAGAAAGATTAATTCATCTTCTTGGGTGATCACAAGTTGTCAGCCGTGACTCATGGTATCTCAAATGCATCTCCATATTTCATCAAGCGTAGGGTCTGATTTTGTTACATGTCAGTGATCACGGAAAAGTCATGTTAAGACTAATGAAGTGTGCTATACTTGTGCAGACTCACAGTGTTCTGAACAGCGCTGCTGATGGTTGACAGTACTCCTCTGTGCACCTCCTCTGAATGAACATGTTCTGCAGTCTCTGTCCCAGAATGCTCATGGGCCTCTTCTGCCTCCTCACATGATGAGCTCTGACGAATTCGGAACGCCACACCTGCTTTTTCTTTTACAGAGCTTAACCCTTGACCTAAGGACAATCAAAAGATGGAAGAACATTATTAAACTCTGGGTGCATTAACTCTGCAAGGTCTGATGCACAGAACAGATATTGACAAATAATCTGATTTATTGTCCCGATAGCTTATATTCACTATAATACCTACTAAAACGCATTAGGCTAGGCTTTTTTAGTATTATGCCTCACATGTGTTTTAATATGAATGCTATTTACTGTAAAATGACATAATTTTGCATGTTCTTGTTTTGTATGCAGTTAGTAAATTAAAATAATACAAAGTAGGATTTGCTGCCAGTTATGAAATAAAAGGAAAAATGTGTATATAGTAATGCACTTTAAATCACTTCATTTTGGCTTCACCGACTGCCCTCCACAAATACCAAAATTAATAATCTGAGAGTAGATCGCAAAAAAAAAAAAAAAAAGATGATGTATTAGATACACAACCGTTCAAAAGTTTGGGGTCAGTAAGATTTTTTAAAAAGAAATTAATACTTTTATTCAGCAAGGATGCATTAACTTGATCAAAAGTGACAGTAAAGACAAGTGACAGTAAAGACAAAACATTTCAATTTCAAATAAACGCTGAACCTGTGATTCAAAAATGTTTCTAGAAAAATATTAAGCAGCACAACTGTTTTTAACATTGATAATAATATTAATACATGTTTCTTGAGCACTAAATCAGCATAAAATTAGCATATTAGAATGATTTCTGAAGGATCATGTGACATGATGTTACTGATGACAATTCAGCTTTGCCATCACAAGAATAAATTACATTTTAAAATATATTAAAATAGAAAACCATTATTTTAAATTGTAATAATATTTCAAAATTTTTCACTGTATTTTTTATAAAATTAAATGCAGCCTTAGTGAGCATATGAGACTTTTTAAATCATTAAACATTCTTACCAACACAGAACTTTTGAACAATAGTGTTTTCTTATTGAATATAAAACTATTTTTAATGGCTTGGTTAATTGTCTTTCTAAATGTTTCGTTAGCATGTTGCTAATGTACTGTTAAATGTGGTTAAAGTTACCATCGTTTCTTACTGTATTCACGGAGACAAGAGAGCTGTCGCTATTTTCATTATTAAACACTTGCAGTCTGTATAATTCATAAACACAACATCATTCTTTATAAATCTCTCCAACAGTGTGTAATGTTAGCTTTAGCCACGGAGCACTATCAAACTCATTCAGAATCAAATGTAAACATCCAAATAAATACCATACTTACGCGATTAGACATGCTGCATGACGAACACTTTGTAAAGATCCATTTTGAGGGTTATATTAGCTGTGTGAACTTTGTTTATGCTGTTTAAGGCAAGCGCGAGCTCCGGGGGCGGGGAGCACAAGAATTTAAAGGGGCCGCAGCCTGAATCGGTGCATATTTAATGATGCCCCAAAATAGGCAGTTAAAAAAAATGAATAAAAAATATCTAAGGGGTATTTTGAGCTGAAACTTCACAGACACATTCAGGGGACACCTTAGACTTATATTACATCTTTTGAAAACACGTTCTACGGCACCTTTACGTTTTTACGCCACTGTTTTATGTTAGCAGCATGGCTATTTACATGGCCAAAAAGGTCAGTATCATCCATAAAATTTACATTATATAAAGCATTTCAATTTAACATAAGATAGAAAATCTAAAATACATTCAGGTGGTACATTTTCAAATATTCCATGCAAGCATGTTTCTGAATAAAAGCATTTTCTAGCAGCATCATAAAAATTACAATTCAACAGAATATGCTTAATAGTCAAAGGAACTTTACATGAAAGGATCTACTGTAAAGCCGGGGACACACTTAACGATTGTAAGGCCGATTATGAATGTAAATCGATACTTATGAATGATCGCGCTTAAACGCGTCCAGTCAGAGGCAGTTGCGTTCAGTCTGCGATTACAGTCGGTGTTCAAATTCCATGTGTAAGTATTTAAATCTGCTTCAATCGCAGGAAACTATCGCTGTGTGTTGAGCTCAGTCTTAGAATGTTTGAACTAGTCATTAAATGTGTGCCCGGCTTAAGATTAACTATGGCAACCTCGCTGTAGTGACAGGTTGCTATGGCGACTTACCCACAGTGGATGTAGCAGTGGTCAGAAGTGACTTCCCCCAGGAGCCCCAACTACTCCAGCCTTTAGGTTTAGACTCATCCAGGAGCTAACATGCATCCACACAGCCGATGGATACATTCACAAAATACACAAAAAATCATGTTATGGATTTGGTATCATGGCGCAAAATATTATTTTGACCAAACACAGCTCAGCACTATTAAATGTACCTCTGTTTCCTGTGTTTCTTCCTGTGTAACATCTGGGTCCAAGCTCACTGATTCCACACATTCAGTCACCTGACCCTCAGGGTTTTCTTCTGATTGGTGTACCTGCTTCTCTTCAGTACCTTTGGCTGTGCCGTGCTCTTCCGCAGCCGCATTTGTTGGGTCAGGGGTCGATGTGTTTAGTGAAAGCTGTGATAAAGACGGGACCTCATCTGTACTGACTGCAGCTATGGGGGCAGTTTCATCAGAGGCAGTTGCGTGGAGGGAAGGGGGAGATTTTGCAGTGAGGTCTTCCACAGTCTCATCTTGCGACATGGTGCTCTGATAAAACCAAACAAACAAACAAAGTGTAATGAGAGGTCATGTAAGCAGCTGGAAGATGATTGGCTGTACATGACAACAAAATAACTTCTGACTCAACGCTGAGACAGCTGAGCTCTGATTAAGTGTGCAAAATAACTGGAAATTTATCATTAACAGAAGATTAGCAGAAACACACCACAAGAACAGTGAAAAGAAAAATGATGTTTCTCTTGTGAAATGTCAAGTCACATTATAAAATATGATGTTCAGAGACTCATTTCTCAAACATGCGGATTGTCGTGGTGCATAGAAAATATACTGGGTATTATTTAGGAGACTAATGCTAATGGGTTGCTAATATAATTTGTATAATAATTTGGAATCAATCCTAAAATGTTTGAGTATAATTTGATAACTGATATTTTTTTATTTATCTAGTAGGGTCTTATTTGGTTCTTAGTGGATTGTTTTTTAGTTCTTTGCTTCCAAATTATGCCAGGAATTCCATTAGCATTCCTTTTGGATATTTTAACTAGGGATTGCGTTTTCATTGAGAAAGATTTCCAGTCAGGTTGGTCAAGTAGAGTACACAATGATACTATAGTTTCAAACATCATGTGAATACACACACACACACACACACACACATACACACACACACGTACATGAAAGGCTTATAATTCGGTTAAATCATATTTTGTTTTTTATGAAATTCTGTCGACAGGTTTGTGTTACGGTTAGGTTCATGATTTAGGATTTGGGTTTAGCAACTACCATCATCTCTGTATAAAAAGCACATTATTATTATAGTGAAAACAATATGTATGTGTACGTGTGTGTGTGTGAAAAGAAAAGCGTTCACACACACAGACACACAGTACCAGCGCTGTCCCTGAATGGTGCCGCACTGTCAAGCGCCTTTGTTTGATGCGGATTGCGGCGCCATCTAGCGGTTGTTTTCTACACGTACAAGCAACATTCAAACTTTAGTTTGTAAATAGACGTACAGTAGGCTAAATGAATAAGCAGATTGTGTATAAGGCAGATTATAAACCACAGGTTACACATTACAGTTTTTATACTAAACAAATATGCATGCAGTTTTATGATACCTCCAAGGCTGTATTTCTGCTAGCTAAAATCAAACGCCCATGTTTGATTATAAATCGTTTATTCGTCTCCCTATTATTTGTCTTTTTTATTGTACCTTATTTATTTAAAGGATATTAAAGTATTTCAAATGTACTCTGCGAGCGCTTCAAAAGCGACAGCAGAAGCTAATTTAACTTAAATAACAACCAAAAGAATAACAACAAACGCGAAATATGGAAGTACTCTATAAAGATTAGCATAACGCTAAAATGCAAGATACGCATATGCAAAATTAACATATGTATTATTTCTTCTGAAATAAAGTTAATTCATGGAGTCATCCCTTCTTACCAGTTCTGCTGACAGTCGCGCTCGCGCAACCCTTCCGCTCGAGCTCGCGCCACGTCGGCAGCAGGGTCGCGTGCGGCTGTGGTCGGTGACGTCACCTGAACGTTTGGCACTCTGTAGACAGGGAAACAGATACGTGACAATATTTCAGTAACATGTCGCGTAAACATTGCAAGAAAATGGTGTGTAGTACTAACTCCTGTTTGGGACAGACAGAGTGAGTTATCTGTGTGATCTCGGCTTTTTAAGGTGGTGATGCGTTTCAGAGTTGGTTTTGCGGATGGGAAAACTGGGAATGTGAAGAAATGAGATAACTGAATCGTTAGAAAACGTTTTCCTGTCACTGAGAAAATACACAAGTCACTGTAAATCTGTTTATAATGATAAACCATTGGTAATGATTACGTTTACGTTCTACCTTAAAATTTTGTGACTTGTTATATGTATTTTTCTTTTCCCATCTGGCTCGTTGGTCTAGGGGTATGATTCTCGCTTAGGGTGCGAGAGGTCCCGGGTTCAAATCCCGGACGAGCCCTTCCTTTTGATGTAGGAAACATATTATATTAGATATATTTATATTACGAATGACAGAACTATTATGTCCTGAACATCTAAATTAGTCAAATAATTAAGTAATACTAGAAAAAAAATCAAACACAATGACAACACATTTATACAAAATATTGACCATAAAAAGTTTATTGAATGATACATATTTAAATCTATATAATACAAAAAAGTGTTTGAACAATTTGTATTTAAATTCACAGTTTGATATAATGACACAGCATAATATTCCCCTTGAACTGTGAAAAATATAAGTAAATTAAAAAAGACAGAAGATTCACATCTTTATAAAACTGTATATTTGTTTTGGATTAAAAATATATCATAATCATGCTTTCTATAAATTGCCTATTCAGTCATATTATTCCTTTAAAAATATAGGCTATATATATATTAATATTTCCATTATCCTATCCTATTAGATCATTTCTGTGAAGTGTAGTACAGCTTTGCTGTGGTTTATACATTAGACCAAGAAACAAATGTTTCATCCTTTTCTCTTTAATTCTCAATCGTTTCATAAAGGACTTTTTCCTTTCTTATGTAAGCACCCCCTTGTTCTTTTCCTCCTTCGAAATGTTCTTCAAAATTGTCCTTCAGTTGAGAAGAGAAAAACAGAAAACTGGCCTATTACAAACTGTTAAACTACTATAAGAAAGAGAAACATACTGAGATGTAGCCCAAAGCTTCAAGCTATTCATGGCCCCCATTTATAGATATTTGCCATTTCAAATCTATTTTTAAAGTGCACTGTTTCCGTTTACACATTGCCCTTTACAAACATTTGTTCACATAAAAATGATATGCAAAACCTACAAACAGAAAAACAAGAGTAGGCTACACTCATCCCTGCATATATCCACGATAGCCTCACATGTTAAACATATCTCTCACAAACAAAGTGTTAGCAGTGAGATTGTTGTTACCCATAACCTAGATGAACTCACTCTAACTGCGAAAAAAATAATGCCCCTTATTAAATGGTTCACATTTATCACATTTCTCCACCTCAACACCCCTCAGTGAAATAAAGATTTTACCCTTTTGAGCCTCAGACATTGGATTTGATAAAACACAACAAGACACAACAAAATATTTAGGATTATATGAATATTCATGATTACGAAAATTATTCAAATATGAATAATGGTGAGATTAAACAAACTGAAGCATTCTATAAGTCCTTGCAACTGACATGTATGTGTTGGATGATCAAGCGTTCACTTTGAAGACCAGCCTATTAGCATTTATATATTTATATAGCATATGACCTCTCAAACATAATTACCTGGATTTTTTAAATGTTTGTGGGGTAAAATCAATACTTAAATTTCATTTCTAAATCATAAATTGTGCATGTGCATAGTTGCAAGAACTTACACAGTACATAGTACTTACGGTAATATTAATTCATGATTACAATTAATAAAACATGTCAATGTTTTACTAGGTTAGTAATAGGTCAGGTGCTCAGAAGCTACTTTTGGAACCAAAAACAATTTTTTTGTCAAAACTTGACCCTTAAGAGTCAAAGTATATGACTGACAGACCAAATCAAATGGTCAGTCAGCTTTGGTCCTTGCACTTAAACATGAAACACACATGCTGAATACATATACAGAATCTGCGTATACATATTCATTTATCCTAATAATATAAAAAAAAAAAAAAGAAAAATTCACATTGTGCAGGTTTGACCCGAGTTGCAACCTAAATCAACATTAAAAGAGAGATGGTGTGAAACTGTCTGAGTTGTGTGTGTGACCGGCTACTGACATACTGCATGTGCATTTGCTTGTTTGTGTAGTGCTATAATTGGCACAATGGGCCCTCTGACCTGCAGAGGGCAAAACATAACGATAGAGAGACGTTTATAGAGAGATAAGGGAGAGAGAGAGAGCTTGGTATCAAGAAAAAGACTTAAAGGTGCCTATCGCTTTGAATTTGAATGGCATTCAATTTTGTCTATATAATGGTCATATCAGAATTGGTCCAGATCCATAGTAACGGTGACAAAATCCACTTGGACAACAATTCTTTTCATGAAGTAAGAGCTAGCCATCGTATAATCCATCAGTTCCACTCTTTCTGCCTATACGCATCGTATCCTGGACAGGAAGGGGACAGGATACACAAAACGGCCCTTAACATCACTGAAGATGAAGCTCCTGTTGAGCAACGGCTTATAATAGAAGGTGCGATTTCTGCTCTGTTCACGTATTGCGGTATTGAGCTCACACCAGCAGATGGCGCTTCTTGTGCAGGGCGAGGTGATCGGAGCGAGAGAAGGTGCGATCACAGTCAGGGCACTGGAACGGCTTTACTCCCGTGTGTTTCCGAAAGTGACGGGTCAGCTCATCAGAGCGGGCAAACTTCCACGTACAGCCTTCCCACATGCACTTGTAGGGCTTCTCTCCTAAACGGTCACACACAGAGATGGGAAAGAATATTTAGAAGAGCATTTTATCTGTATATGGGTCAATAATAATCTCTAAGATGATAAAAAATGTAAAAAATAAATTATTTTGATTTCATGTATTTATGAAAAGCATCTCAATCACCGTCATTGTCATTTTGAACTTGAAACCCAACAAAAATATCAAGTCTTATATCACACAAAAGAATGGATAGTTCACCCAAAAATGAAAATTCTGTCATTAATTATTCACCCTCATGTCATTACAAACCCGTAAGACTTTCGTTCATCTTTGGAACACAAATGAAGATCTTTTTGATGAAATTTGAGAGCTTTTTGTCCTTCCATAGACAGCTACGCAACTACCACTTTGACGCTGCAAAAAGTTAATAAAGAGTTCGTGGACCTAATCCATATGAATTGAGTGTTTTAGTCCAGATTTTCTGAAGAGACACAATTGCTTCATATGATGAACAGATTTAATTTAGGCTTTTATTCACATATTGTAAAAAAGACTACACACAAGTTATATTCTCGTGCCTTAGTTTCCCTTGCAATACACTAGAGTTGACTCACACGCAGCATCCATTCAGCGCGCCAATCAGCGCTCCGTACAGGACGTGCAGATCAGCGGTCCCGCCCACTGAGCTTAGTCATACCGATCGGGAAAGCGGACGGATGCTAGCTGTACTGTAGCAATTTATATCTTTGTTAAAGTTGTGTGCGTGCCTATAAAGTGAGTAACAGTCTGTTCATGTATTGTTTTCTACATTGTTTGTGAATGTGTGAATGTGTTTATAAGTTAATGTATGTGAGTGTCAAAGATGAACTAGCTTCCACAAGAGGGTTCAAGCACGTTCGGTTGAGCTTCTGTTTATGTTTACTGATCAATGTTAATGTGAATAATGTGAATAAATTAAATCTGTTCATCATATAAAGCGATCAAGTCTCTTTAGAAAATTTGGACTAAACCACTCAATTCATATGGATTAGTTTTCCGATCTCTTTATGAACTTTTTGAAGCATTAAAGTGATAGTTGTGTAGCTGTCTACGGAGGGACAGAAATCTCTCAGATTTCATCAAAAATATCTTCATTTGTGTTCCGAAGATGAACGAAAGTCTTGTGGGTTTGGAATGGTAAATGTGATTTCACCAAGTACAACATGTTCCTGGATCAACATCTTTGTTGATCCTGGAACAACATTTCAATCAACCAATCATATTTGAGAGACAAGTTTACAGTTTATGTCAATATAGGCTTACAAGCAGAGTTAGTTGCTTCTACATCAGTGTTATTCAGTTCCCTCTGATTTTAGGGAAAACTTATGGGTAGGGTTAGGTTTAGAGGTAGGGTCCAGGACTAAAGTTTCAGACAGGAATGTTGTTCCAGGATCAACAAAATATGTTGATCCAGGAACATGTCTCACTTGGCAAAATCACAATGACTGAAGTAATGTGTGTGTGTATGCACAAAAGTCTACATATATTTACCTGTATGTGTGCGTCTATGAGCTTTCAGGTGGGAGCTTTTGGTATAGACTTTATTGCAGCCATTGAAGTCACAGCGATGAATTCGACGCTTCTTCAATGGATCTGGAGATTCTACCTTTCGACGTACAATCACAGAGTGTGTTTTTGTCCTGTTAAAGACAAAAAAGAAGAAGAACGTCTTTATTAATGGTATTTGTTTGGAGTGCAGCTCTTGCTTTAACCACAAGGGGTCAGAGCCATACCATACAGTCAACCTCAAAGCATTGAGTATGGTATGTATTGATGACCTTAGTTAGCTACACATTAGATTTAGTTTAATTACAGTATATGATTTTTGGTGCTGTTATGTGCTTCCTCTGTGAATTTTATTAGAAGTGCTATCCTTATTACTACTACTCACACGTAGGCCTTAACCACAAGGCATTTAAGAACGTAACTCGTTCTGCACCATATGTGCTGTAGACATAAACAATATATCCAATTGTGCAACTTGTTGAGGAAAGGCTGTTACTTTTCTAGGTGACTGGGCTTATGATTTTCAGTAAATTTACTTAACAGAAATACCACTTACTGTAAGTTCTGCCCAAAAACACCCTGTAATTAAATACATCCTGCTTCTCTCTCTCTTTCTCTCCCGTCTCTCGATACACCTTAGCTTCCCTGCTATGCTACATCATCTACATTACAATATTTCACTTATTCTCCCACTTTCTGACATTTGTTCCTAAAGAGTAGCTATTTTTTGGCTCTGTACCCAATATAAAATTATCACTCCACCTTCCTCCTCCCTTCCTCTCTCCACCCTTCCTCATAAACATCGCCCCATTTTCTTTATTTCACCACTTATTTTTCTTTCTGTCATACAGTATGTCCATAACTGAAGTTAACACCACACCCACTGTAAAAGTGCACTAATACACACAAAATAATAATGCAAAAAAAAAAAAAAAACTCTACACACAAGTACAGATACATTCCCACACCATGAGGGTTTGAAAAATACTTGGAGACACACTGTCTCTGAAGTGCATGCTGGGGAATTTTATCAGACCCACAGCAAGAAACATCAGATATAGAAATATATGAGTTACACCACACAAACACACACACATACTTTCACGATTGAAAGAGAATTTTAGGCCAAACCCACTATAAATGCGATCCCATTTCAAGAGGTTATGCAGTTTCTTCCTGTATTTAAATGCAGAGATATATATTTCTACTTTTAAAGATTAGATAGATAGATAGATAGATAGATAGATAGATAGATAGATAGATAGATAGATAGATAGATAGATAGATAGATAGATAGATAGATAGAATATGTGCAGCATTTTGCATCTGTGTGTAATAATTACAGACTTCTAAATGGAATCCAGTAGGTTGTTTTTCCGAGCAGATGTACAGTGTTGACTGTACATTGACACTACTGTAAGTGCGTGAAAACATGCTACAAAACCCCCTAAAGTGACAAGCTGTGACCTGTCTTACAAAGAACCACAATCGCATGCACAAACACAAAGTCCCCAACTTACAATTTTTCATAAACATTCTCATAGCATACATGCTCAAGTGTTACCCGTTATTGTACAAATGAATGGTGATTTAACAAAGAACAAAGTGAGCATATAGTGTTTGAGGGCTCAGCACTCACTCATAACTCTGTGGGACAGTAATGACGGATGAGGTTATTTCCTGGCTGCGGGGATCCTGAGCGTGTTCAGGGTGGGGTTCAGATTTGATTGGCTTGAGGAGCTCGTGTTTGTCTGGGGGATTCTCTGACTTCATTGTGGGAACTGTAAACAAGACACAAGAGAGAAATCAATCAAACACACACAAAAAAAAATATGTAAGGCTATATTACTACAACTGTCACCCATTAAAACTCATGATTTCTTGCTTAAAGGGATAGTTCACCCAAAAATGAAAATTCTGTCATCATTTACTCACCCTCAAGCAGTTCCAAACCTGTATGAATTTCTTTGTTCTGCTGAACACAAAGGAAGATATTTGGAAGAATTTCAGTAACGAAACAGATCTCGCCCCCCATTGACTACCATAGTATTTATTTTTCCTACTATGGTAGTACATGGGGGGTGAGATCTGTTTGGTTACTGACATTCTTTGAAATATCTTCCTTTGTGTTCAGCAGAACAAAGAAATTCATACAGGTTTGGAACTGCTTGAGGGTGAGTAAATGATGACAGAATTTTCATTTTTGGGTGAACTATCCCTTTAAGGATCAAATATGAATATGTCTATGTGTGATGCAATATGTCATCCCCTTACATTGTTTGTGGTGAGCAGGATCTTCAGGTGTGACGGGTGAAATCATGATGGAGGAAGGCAGGTGTAAGGAGGGGGGGTAGAGTACAGGTAACTGCTGCAGCATAGAAATTACTGGAATGATGCCAGGGCTCGATACAAATGGTGTTAAAACCTGCGTCACCTGTATACCAGAAAACCCAGGATAAGACATGACACAAGAAATGTCTGTTGGCCTCTAAATTTTAGACAAGAAGACACAAAGACAATTTCATAGTTGATGATATGCCTTCATTAATCATTAATACAGTACAGTGGTCAGTGCATTACAGAGGTCCTCTCTATGACATACAATATTGTTTCAATTCGTTTTGTTAAAATAGTAAATAATAATAATAACATCTATTTTAAATCAGAACTTAAAAAAAAAAACATGCTTAGAAGATATGTATTCAAATAAATGTATTTATGAATTGCATTTTTATTTTTAATGAATGACATATCATACAAACTAGGTAATAAAAGAAGACATTTGTAGATTATTTTCATGTATGGTAATGGATTACCATGTAAATACCATGGCATGGTAATATGGTCATCATTCAATACCATGGCACCAACAGTAAAGCATCGCCCCTATTCTTACCGCAGGAATGGAAAGGGCCAATGGTGGGGTCAGCTGCCTTGACTGAGATGACCGGGAAGGGCTTCCTGTTACAGAGCCGGAGCCAAGGTGAGGACGTGAGACTGGACTGGCGCGCTCATATTGGGATGGAGGGGTGTCTCTTGGTGATGATGATGCCAGAGATGATGAAGGCGACGAAACGGAGGATCTTTTGCTGACGGTTAAGTCGACAGGTTCGTTCTGGGAGTGATGGACGTCCTGGGACTGCGGGTGCGTGTGAGGCGGGCTCCCGTAGGGATAGTGTGCTGGATAGCTGGAGTAATGGAAGTGAGGATGGTACAGCTGGGCTGCGGAAGTAGTGACCACGGGAGATATGACTCCAAAGGCTTCAGATGGTGGTTTAATCGCGATGGGGTAAGACTGGTATAATGACTACAAGAGAAAGAGAAAGAGACTTTAAACACACAGAACTTGCTAGCTTATTTACACATTCACATGTACATAATTACACAAGCACTCATATAAAGCAGCTGTGCTGAGCAGGAGTTGAGTCTGGGGACTATAAACCCACAAAAAAAGACTAACTTTGAATGACTGAGTATGAGCCAAATTCAACTTCCCACCCCATATAAACTTCTAACCTAATAAGAAAGGAATGCATGTCCATCTGCAGTTAGAGAGAAAATGAGAAAGCAAGCAAGTACGAGATGGGCTTTTGAGTTACATTTTGTAATATCCTAATAATATACTCATGCAATTCAAAAATACCCTTATTAGTCTCTATCAATGAGTCTCCTGCTATTACCCAGAATTCAAGATCGCACATGGATACAGCACTTGAACAAACACTCCGATGACCCAAGACCAGGGTGTTCAGATGGCCATGTGCCAGGCAGCCCATTGTGAGTTAGTTGGTAAGGCAGGTTTGTTATTGGAAACGGAAAGTGAAGCATTGTTTTCTTTAAAATCACGTAAACCGGATGCAAAGAACCAGACCAAGCATCAGGAAGTGAAGAAACATTTCAGATTAGTTCAAAACAACTTCTTTTGGCTAATACACTGGGGGGGGGGGGAATGGTGTACAAACAATTCTCACTCAGAAATTGCTTGTTTCAACAATATGATTACAAAGAATCTGCAATTAACACTTTGAATTAAAAACGAAATTTTGAAGTAGTTTTCTTGCTTGTCAAACTCCAGTAATCTTTTATGTTTTATTTACAGCCTTTTACAGTGTAGAAGAGATCTCTACAAAACTTTTCAGAAATTATTTGTACCATCATACCAACTATTTCTTTACAACCAATTTATTTGAGAATATTAACAGCTGTACTCACCATGTCTGTATTTATCGAGTCACACATGAGCATGGCTGCTGCCACTGGAATTCTGTGAAATACAGAAACCAAACAGTAGTATATCAGTTAGTGGCAAAAAGTCCCGCATCAAAGGTGTGTCATGAGGAAGTCATTCTTCATTCCAAGCACACAAAAGCAGAGAAGCATGAGCAAGGTGCTGAAACACTAATCACTTAAAGTACAGGGGAAGTTAAGATGCCCAGGGCAATGAACACTGTTTGTGTGTGGTTGTACATAAGATTGCAACACTATTAGAGCTTTTTCCACCTGACTCATTTCCCAGTATGGTCTTGGGGAACAGAGAGGCCACATCATTGAACTGCTACTAAATTTCATCCTTAGATAATGATTCACTCCCTGATCTTACCACATCTTAGGGTGTTTCTTCAACTTCAGGGTCTTTGTTTCAAATGAAAATGTTTGCATTAAAACAGTCTTTTTACTATGCTTTTTGTTGCTGTTGTTGTTGATGCCTTATAGGTATTTTTTGAGATACTCTTGTCTCAGACCCAGATTTTCAGTCTTGAAATATGAAAATTCATCATAAAAATATTAATAATAAACTGTAAACATACACTAGTGTTCAAAAGTTTGGGGTCAGTAAGATTTTTTTAATGTTTTTGGAAGAAATCTCTTATGCTCAAGTCAACAAAGCTTGGTTTGGTTACACTTTATTTTAAGGTGACGTAGTTACATTGTACTTCCTCAAATAAGTAGTGAGTAATATTAATTAACTGCACGTACTTACTATAGAGTTATGGTTAGGGTTTGGTTCAGAGTTAGTTATTATGCATAATTTACTGTTAGTACTAGTAATTACATGCAGTTATTACATCATCTTAAAATAAAGTGTTACCCATTTTATTTGATCAAAAATACAGTAAAAACATTAATATTGTGAAATATTATTACAGTTTAAAATCACAGTTTTTAAATTTTAATTTATTCCTGTGATAGGAAAACTAAATTTTCAGCAGACATTACACAGTGTCACATGATTCATTATTTTGAAATAGAAATCTTTAGGACATTACAAATGTCTTTACTGTCACTTTTAATGCACCTTTCACCTCTCTCTCTCTCCCTCAAAAAAAGAAAAATCTTACTGACCCCAAACTTATTTCACACAAATCAAATATTAATTAATTAATTGTAAACTATGAAAACCTGATCAAAGAGTAAAATATTAATAATACTGTCTCTCAGTTCATCATTTTCACAACAATCCGAAGTTAGTGTATTAAAACCATGTCTGAAAAGAAATATGAGGCATGAAAAAATAAAGCAATCTCTTAAATTAATCTTAGCAAGACAAAAGAGTCTATTTTTACTGTTTTATTCCAAATATGTTAAAATGTCATTTCCACCAATGCTACTAAACAAGATCATCATTTGAGATGTGATGGAAAAGTTTAAAATTGATGTTGTAAGCTGAAATTAAATGAACTAGTGAGAGTGTGAAAAGTTTATTTTAAGAAAGTTTATTTTGTAAAAGTCTACAGGGTCAAAAGTGCCCAAAAAGAAGAATAATAGCTAGTAAAGTCTACAATGCACAATGGAAGCTAAAGGCAAGGGATGAACACAGCAGCACAAGCACATCAGATATCTTACATATGAGCATGTGGTCTTGCGAACACAAAAGAGACAAATATATTTTGCTGAACCATCTGCATGTTTTTGCACAAAGACCAACACAAAGATGCTCAAGTCTACAGGTGATATTGGTACTGGCTACCATTTATATTTCCAAAAGTTAACGTAAAAAGACCCACAGGACTTGTTTTCATTGGAATTCACTGGAGTGCGTGAACTCAGAAGGCAGAAACGGGATGTGGGACACTTCATCAGTGAGCCATGAGACTGGCTTAATTATATGTGAGTGCTTTTACAGTCCAAAGTCTGAGAGAGAAGGGAAGAAACAGAGAGAGGGGTGAATGTAAAGTCTCTTTTTACAATCATTAACCCAGGGTGGTGCTGTTAACACACATGCACACGCACACACACAGAACGATCCATACTAGGTCCACTGAGTCCAGATACACTCCCAGCATTTTCAGTCTTTCTGAGACTTCAGACACACATACTGTATATACTTGTAAACAGGTCTACTATTGCAAGAGACAATGGCGCTCACACACACACAGGCTTTGCAAGCACGCCAATTGGCCCCAGGGTCAGGTGTGGCGCATATACAGACATACCAATCCAAACCTCAAATTAACATTATAGAGTTCTATACGATCACTGTGATTTTGCCAAGTAAGACATGTTCCTGCATCAACATAGTTTGTTGATCCTGGAACAACATTCTTGTATGAAAATTTAGTGCTAACCCTATCCCTACCCCTAAACCTAACCCATAAGTTATCCCTAAAATCAGAGGAAACTGATAGGTGATTAAGAATGGTGCAGAAGCCCCTAACCCTTGTTGTAAGCCTAAACTTGACATAAACTGTAAACCCGTCCTTCAAATCTGATTGGTTGATTGGAACGTTGTTCCAGGATTAACAAAGATGTTGATCCATGTTTGACTGACCCGTTCCATACAGCTAAAGATATACCAAAACAAAAGACAAATTTCAACAGATGAGTTAAACGCTATTCATGACATCAGTTTGAATACTTTACTAAGAGTAACTAGACACTGACTTAATGTCTGTAGTGTATTAAATGAATAGATCAACCAATAATCAAAGTTCTGCCACAATTTATTCATTCTCATGTTAAGCCTGTATGGCTTTCTTTCTTCCATTAGACACAAAATGAGAAGTTCAGCAGAATGTACAGGCTGTTCTTTTCCATACGATGAAAGTGAATGGGGATACTGCCAGTGCCAAGCTACAAAAATTACAAACAAAATGCATTACAGTCTGGTCATATTTCATTTGGAATTCTACATAGTGTATGTGACACTACATATATCCCTGTGACCCTATAGGACAAACTGTTTGGAAAATGGATGGAAGGGGGAAAAAACAAAACTTACATAGGTGTGGAATAACATGAGGGTGAGTAAATGATGACAGGATTTTTCATTATCAGCTGAACTAACCTCACGTTTATAAAACGGCATGAGCTTAACCATCTTTATTTTGATGAAAATAAGGGTTGTGTCTGTTAGTCATGCTCCTGTAAGAAAGGCCTCGATAAACTGTTCAAAAGTTTGGTGTGTATAGTTGTATAGTTGTAGTTCAAATGAAAAATGTAGTTGAACTAGTTGTGTACTCAAAGTTTACTACTGTTACATATTTTTATACACTAAAAAGTGGGCCAATTTAATCCCAAGTAGTTTTGAAATACACTTACATGTATACTAGTAGTACATTGATATTAGTATAAGATTTTGAAAGAAGTCTCTTTTGCACAAAGGTGTTTTTTATTATTAAAACCATAAAAACAGTAATATTCTGAAAATATTATTACAATTAAAAATTTCAAAATGTAATTTATTCCTGTGATCAAAGGTGAATTTTCAGCAGCCATTACTCCATTCTTGTGTCACATGATCCTTCAGAAATCATTCTAATATGCTGATTTGCTGCTCAAGAAACATTTCTTATTATTATCAATTTGAAAAGCAGTTGTGCTGCTTAATTTCCATTTTTACAGGATTCTTTGATGAATAGAACGTTCAAAAGAACAGCATTTATTTGAAATACAGTAGTGTATATTTACCAAAGCACTGCTTTCTTTTCACCTTGTATGCAGAAGCATCAAAGCCTGCTAAGCCCCTTCTTAGGAAATCTTAGTGAAACAAACAGTCCTTTTCCAAATAAAAGAGACAGTTTGTATATCGCCATCATAGTTAAACACGGACGGTTTTTAAGAGTGAGTTTTTCTATATTGATTTTGTTGTGTTTATCTCAAAGGGGTGAATAAGTTCTTTATATGACAATATGATAAAGTGAGCTGTTCGCAATCTCAACTATCCTCCAGGCTTGGCAAAGTTGAAGTCAATCTGTTACATTAATCATAAAGCCTTTCACTGCTAACAACAACAAAACGCAATCGTCCATTAAACTTAATAGTCTTATAAAATTCAGAGGTTGGTACACGCTCCAGATGAGGTTATTACAGAGTGCCAAGACTTCGTAACACATCAAATACCAATAATTATCATTCTTTACAACCAATTACATTGAGTTGTTTAAATACTTAATTTTACTATAATTTCAGTTTTTGTACGTTGATAACTTAATACCTTTGTCATATCACATTATCACTTTAACTTCACATTGCTTTAGGGTTTAGTGTCACTATTAATTATTTTCTTGACCTCAGGTGGTGTGAATGAGTAGTTCAGACTGTTCGAAGAACATTTTAAAACTCTTTCTGTCAAATCTACCTTTATAAATCACACACGCTCTTCACTCAACATTGCAGACCAGTGAAGTAGGCAAATCCATTAAGGCACACACACACACTCAAAACCACAGAACGGCAGTGTTACGCTCTAATGCACTTTCCTAGTAGAGAGAAACGGTCCAGCTTGCTGACATGGAGAAAATACAGAAACCAAAATTACAAAGTGCAGAATCTAATAGCAAGCCCATGCAAAACCAAAAACCAAACGAAACAGCATTGGTTCAATGCACACAACCCGTCAATAACCACCGCTCTCAGATAACAGATAGATTTTTCGGCCAGGTGCCTGAGAGATGCTTTCCCAGTTAACAGGAAACATTCTCAGAACTTTGGACGTTCTGGCATGGTTCTCTCAAAGTTATGAACAAACGTTCCTCCAGTAACATTAACAAAATGTTCTTTTAAAGTTATCTGGTCTTTAAAGGGGCCATATGTAAGAATTTTCATGTATTAATAGGTTTTTTATTGCCAATGTGTGAACAGTTTGTAATGAAGCTTAAAAAACGAGACCTTCCTCGACTTCCTAGGTTGTCTATGAAAGCCTGTGAACTGATTTTTATGTGAAGGACTTGGGGCGATGTTTACATCCAAGTCTGCTGTTTTCCCGCATAATTGGGATACTTTTAAATTGTTGCCAGGGGATTGATTTTTTTCTGCGGGTTAAAGGTTAGCACTTCAGTCTCTTGTACGTTTCATGTGCACGAGTAACAAGTTGCTGGCTGCACTTCACTTAACAGCCAAAGGTGTCACTAATAACAAGGGTGTCTGAATTCTACATATAGATCCTTTAATAATGTCCTCAAAGTACATTCATTTTTATAACTTACTGAGAACGTTAGCAAAACATTCTTAGAACATTTTTGTTGGCTGGGTGAGATCTGAGATTGAAAGAGATCCCAATGTGGAAAACTTTACAGGTAAGCCTCTATCCGACTAAAAGATTAGATCAGATTAGACTAAAATTTAGCGAGAAGGCCACAATGTGTCTGTTATTGTTTCCATAGTGAGACTAACACATGCAGTAGAGGAGCTCTGCTACATGGGGGCCATAGTTTCCTTTCTTGCCTTTTCTCAAACTAAAGAAAAAGAAAAAGAAATGGCGGGCCCAAGCCCGGTGGCAGAGACATGTGCAGGGAGACAGAAACATCAAAGACTATGAAATTCACTCCACATTTACTGACTACAAGACTATAGAGAGATTACATGAGTTTTAACATTATTCTGAGAATTTTGAAGCAAATCAGGTAAAAATAAGAGGGTGATCTCAATGTATGCTGAAAGTGACACATTTTCTGCTTCCAGTTGGTGGCGCTATTACTTTGAATCACAATAGTCACATCCATGTGATCAGCCTTGTACAACGAAGACTAAGCCGAAGTTTCATCAAAATCAATTAATGTATGCAGAAGTTATAACACTTTGTTTCCCTTTTCTTGCCATAAATTCGTTGCCTCGCCACGGCCAAACCGTTTGAGATATCCAAAATCCGTTTGCAATTAAACAACTTCAATGTGTTAGCAACAAGTTAAAAAAAGTTTGGTGTAAATTGGATAAACCCTGTAGGAGCAGTAGTATAAAATTCATAGCCTGTTTTTTCAAAAAATTAACATTCAAACCAAAATAGCTGACTTCCTGTTGGTCGGAGCTAATGAATGTAAATTAGAAAATTGTCCGGCTTGATGAGAACAATATGTGTACCGAGTTTGGTGATTGTAGGAAAAACTAACCCCCCACTTTTGTCAAAAGGTGGCGCTACTGAGCCCCTCCACCACGCCCATTTCTATGGCTTTGTCCATGTCTACTGGTTGACAATATTGATGTGTGTGTCGAGTTTCATGCAATTTGAAGCATGTTAAGAGCCTCAAAAACACTCAAGAATATTATTACAGTTTGACCTGTTGCCATGGCAACAATATTTCAAATATCAAAAATCCTGTCATAGGTCTACATCTGCTGTGTATTGACATTACACTGATGAAGTTTGAAGCAAATCAGGTAAAAATAAGAGGGTGATCTCAAAACATTTCAAAAAGTGATACACTTCCTGCTGCCAGTTGGTGGCGCTATAACTTTGACTCACAATAGTCACATCCATGTGATCAGACTCCTATAACGAACACACTCGTGAAGTTTCATAAAGATCAATATATGTATGCAGACGTTATAACACATTTCCTGTTTCCTTTTTCTCGCCATAAATTCGTTGCCTCGCCACGGCCAAACCGTTCGAGATATCAAAAATCCCCTGGCAATTTTTAATCATCAGTGTCTTGACTTCATGCTGACCGAGTTTGGTGGCGATCGGATTAATCGTCTAGGAGGAGTATATCAAATTCCAGAGCATGCGTTTTTCAAACAACCCTTAATAGCTGACTTCCTGTTGGCGTGGTGTTTAACTTAGAGCACGAAAGTTGTTCGGCCCGATGAGGTCTATATGTGTACTGAGTTTCATACTAATACGTGCAAGCGTGTTTAATATATGGACCAAATTTTCAGACTTTTTTCAAGGGGGCGCTGTCGAGCCCCCCTGCCACGCCCGGGTACCAGCCTCTCCGGCGTCCTAATGGCCGCGGATTCCAATGTGTGTGCCAATTTTCAAGAGTTTTTGAGCATGTTAAGGCCCCAAAAAAAAAAAAAAAAAAAAATAATAATAATCCTTAGAAGAACAAGAGGGCCCTGCGCGAATTTTCGCTTGGGCCCTAAAAAGAGAGACATAGGGAGACAGAGAGAGAGAGAGAGAGAGAGAGAGGCCGAGCATTTTAACAATGGAATGCGGCTCTGAAAATGATCCTCTTTTGTAGTGGATTGTTTGTGTGTGTATTGCGATAACATCAGAGTATTGATCCAAGGAAAGAGTCGTGTAAGTGGGTGGAGGGTCCAGGCGTGTGTGTGTGTTAGTGTGTGTGTGTTCACTCCCCCTAGGCAGCCTCCCCTCAAATGCTGAAAACAGGAAAAGAGGCTCCATATGCCAGATGGAATGTCTGACGCAAACCTCAGCCTTGAAACAAAGCTCAGAATACAGCTGACCCTGGGACTTGGACTATGAGTTTTATTGTATTTGATTTTTACACCTAAAATGCTATGTCAACTATGCAGTGCACCTAATCTTCATACAGTCCAAATTGCAACAGCAGGCTGTCCAATTATGAATAGCCGAACATACCCACTCTAAATATAGCCAAAGCTGATCAAAACCCAAACCAATTACTGCATGGAGCTTGAAGCTTGAAATAATATTTTTGCCTTGAATAAAAACAGTTATAATAGATGTATATTCAACTAAAACTATGTATGCCATGCACTATTTTGCCAAATTAATATAATGCATATTCAAAAATTATTATATAGGTCTGTAAAAATACATGAATCAAAGTGTTATGACATTCTGAACTGTTTGAATGTACATTAACTAAAGACCTGCTATTTGTTAATAATTAAACTTCTTATATAAGGAGTTGCAGAGAAATTCTCTTCATTTCCTAACACAGAAATGTGACAAAATAAATGATAAGTTAAGTTAAAAACTGCAACTGAGCCAAAGCAGGCACACATCAACATGATCCTGCACACATGTTGCTATGGCTGTACAGTTCGTTTAATTTGCCTGAAAATTACATTTGCATTTATGCTCTGGTACTGATCATAAACGGACTAAGAGACTGTAAATTGTGTCAATTACTTATGCTGATACAAGATTAAAGTTAAAGTCCAGCCAAGAACACGTATCAATACAACTACATCAGTGACAGTACCGGAACAGGTTGATCTCAGCAATAAAACAGTAAGTGACAAAAGAGCAATATTAATAAAACTCACAATAATCAAAGCAAACACATGATGTGCCTGTATGTGTCAGTGACATGGCCCTCATTCTTTTGAAGTTGTTCGAAAATGCACTTCATACAATAAAAAATGTAAATTACATGGTTTCTCATTCTCAGTTCAAGTGATACTTTGTGATACTGTTGAAGTAAAAATGTCTAGGTGGTGTAACTGTCCAAGGATTGGAAAAGGAAAAGTAGCCTACTGTATAAAATAGAAAGGACCCATTTAAATACTCTTAATTGTGCGTCAAAGTCATTAAATGTTTAAAAATATAACATATATTACTAAATATGTTGTTCAGGTCAAATGGAGTAACCCCAATAAAACGTCTTACTATTCAAAACATAATGTCAGAATTTTTATAAACCGTTTATTGAATATAATGATTAAGTTACACTCATGTTTTTTCAATAAAAATATTGATATTTGATATTTTTTGCACTATTCGACATTTTTAGAGTAATTCAGTTATTATATTATTATGACAATTTGTGTGTAGAAAATTGTTTACACCTTTTTCTCTCAATTTAATCATGAAAACAAATATCTCGGACCTCTCGGACATCCTTATTTGACACTGACCCATAAATGTTTGTCAGAACTATTGTAGGAAAGTCCACTTTCTAAAAAGGACAGAAAAAAAATAAATACATGTAGGTCTGTTTTACTTATAAACGCATAATTCATACGTTTGTTAGTATTTTTATGTTAATTTATTAAATATGTAATATTTTTGATTTATTTTTAAAAAAAGTAATATATAAAAGTGGACTAAAATGTTAGTTTACAACCTCAGGAGCAGCAGAAGGCTTTGTTTCTGCTTATTTGACTGTCGATGGTAGGCTATATAAGACAGTTGATAGTATTTAATAAAGATAGTAACTTACATGTCAGTAAATATTCCTCAAGTTAAAAGTGCGCCGTTATGAAGGACCACAGACGACAGCAAGAACCCGAATCACGCTAGCATGAAACACATCCAAATGACACACTTGCATTTAGGCAGACGCCGAAAAACTATCCGGAGAGTTACGAAACAACTTCTTGTCCAAGCGTTTAAAGTGTCCTGAGTGAATTTAGAGTCTATCACATGATTAAGGCCGGGTGGGAGGGCGCTCGCGGGAGGTGAGGGTGGGGCGCGCTCACGGGCGCGCTCTTGGCTCCAGATACGCTCAGCCGGAGACAGGAGGGGGCAGAAGAGAAGAGAAAGGGCTGGGTGTGTGTGCCTGCCTGCCTGCCTCTCCCTCTCCGCCCTTTCCTTCCTTCTCTGTTTGTCTCTCTCTATCTCTCCTCTTTCCCTTCCTGACAAGACACGCCTCACAGAGTTTCAAAGATCTAACGAGCATGGATAAAGGTCGCCTGGTTCTCCAACAATGGAAGAAGACAAATGACTTAATTAATTAACAAATTATATTATATAATTTACAAATGATAGAGTTTTTAGTGTTGTTTGATCATGTTAATAAAAGGTGCATATGGAATGCTGGGGGTTAGGTTCAAGTTAAAGCTCATTATCATTATCAAGTACTTTCACCATTGTATTAGGCCTATAGTCTCACAGTCTCTCTCTCTCTCTCTCTCTCTCTCTCTCTCTCTCTCTCTATATATATATATATATATATATATATATATATATATATATATATATATATATACATACATACATAACTCAATGATATAGTGAAAGTATATTAACACATTTTACTGAAACTGTCAGTCACGCAATGGTGTGTTATTAATGTAAAGTTATTAATACTGGAGTTTTGCCAAGTCATCAGCAACAATAACATATTGCATACCTGATGACGTCAATGCATATGAACCCAACCTAAATGTCTATTTACCCGTAATATAAAGCAAACCTTTCAAATTTACCCGACCTTTACCAGAATTACTCTCGCCCCAACACTCTCACCTTGCACCCACCCACATCTCTCTCTCTATCTCTATTTCGCAAACACCTGCAAAAGCAATACTGCACAACAGTGAATTTATTTTCTTTTTCTTTTTCTTTTGGCAGTTAGGGGTGTGGAAGTGGAACTGGCAAAACTCCAAACACCCAAGTTTGTTTGTATGTGGTGCATTCATTATTGTACACACATCTGTGCTTTCAAGTAATGCTGTGCACTTGAGCGTTGATTCAAGAGGGTGTGAAATGATTATGACTATCAAGTATTTTTTATGACTATAATATTGTGTGTGGTTGTGCGTTGGTGTACATACAGGTATAGGCAGGATTTTCTGACTTTTGTGACAGCCTGTTTGGCAATGATTAATTAGTGAAACAATAGCGTATGGTGTCATTTTGCTTTGTAAACACCTTGCCCAAAATATTTTCAGGTAAGTCCAGTTGGGCAAAAATCTGTAATAGAAAAAGATGCTGAAAATCTGGAAACTCTGTGCTTTCGTCTGGTTTACACCACCAAATAAATAAAAAAAGTTAAAGTTAAACACTCTTGAAATGAATTAGTTATAATCACTTTACACCTTATGTGAGCCGAAAATAGAATGCTAAAATATTTTTAGAATGCTATTTTAAGCATGATCTCATAAAGGACATGATGTCATCATAGACTCATTTCTTCCAGCCAATGAGAATTTATCTCATGATGTAATGGAGGATGGAACATTTGCACTTATCTTATCTCTTTCAGGGCTTTGTGAACAATAAAACTGAGTTTGTCAAGAGCCAATAACAATACAATAAAATGTCTCCAACACATACTAAGAAAGATTCCAATAATATTTAATAATCAGTATTTTTTTTTTTTTTAAGTATTTTTTTCAATCATCTATAGTGTCAATTCACATAGCTGTTTTCTGAGGAATCAGAGGACACTCAAATTATGAATGAAATCCATGAATAAATAAGTGAATATTTTGTTAAAAAATTAACCACCTATATTTAAACAGTTTGAATGTATAGACACACCTGAACAAATACACATGCATCCGCAAGCACATACACGTTTAGTACACATATATGAAACCAGACACCCACTTTTTCATTTCTGTAAAACGTGCACATGGTGGAATGTTCTGCTGAAACTTACAAAACCCCCTCGGCAGAGATGATGTTGGGAAAAAGAAGAGAATGAGAAAGCCAGAAAAAAAGATGGTGACAAAAATAAAATGCAAAGATTTGAAACACAACCAAATGTTAACAGTGTGGTATTTGCTTATTATGATTGATGCTTGTTTGTTTGTTAATAGTCTGCTCAAATTTATTTGTACAGTGATTTTCACAATAGTTTCAAAGAGCTTTACAGAAAGTCATTGACTGGAAGTTATGGCATTGTCATTATTTTTTAATTTAAAAAAGGAAACAAAAATTAATGAATTGTTACAATGAATAGATTCAAAACAACACACTAAAAATAAATACAACAATGGAAAATTCATAATGTACAGCCAATGAATGCTTTCATGAATTTATGAAGACCACAAGAGATTGGAGCACATGTGTATAACTCTTTAATCACAATGTGTCTTTCTGTCTTACAAAACAATGGGCAAAAAATATTTGGCACTGATGCTTGGTTAAAGGCTGTGTTTTTGCATAAAACAACAGCTCTAACTGTATTCATACATCATTTAAACTATTGTTTAAATATGCTGATTTTGAACACAATTTAAAACAGTCATTTCATTTCAGCTGATTTGGACAATAGTGATATGCTTAACGTTATATTCTTCACATTTAACTGTTGTGCTGGCAAAACTTACTTTCAAAGAGCAAGAAAGTTTGAAGAATTATATCTGTGAATATGAATGCATCATATTAAATATCATATAACTCAAATATATGTCAAATAGTGTTGGTCCCATGAGGAAAACAACTTGTTTTGAACAAATTATGATGTTTTTTGTTTAAATGTAAAAATGCAGAATCTTTTCTGTGATGGGTAGGTTTAGGGTTATGGGATAGAACATACAGTTTGTACAGTATAAAAATCATAATGTCTAAGGAAAGTCCCCAACATGGAACCCAAAATATATGTGACCCGTGCTGGCACAAATGAGTCGCCATGAGCAAATTTTCAAAAATGAGTTATTCTTATTCACACATTCTCTATTAAAACCTTCAAACATATGAGTTGCTGGAATCCAACAATGACTGAGCTACACCTGTTTGAAGTCGATAGAGTCAGCAAAGTCAGTTTTGAGAAAAATCGAAAAGTTTTCTGAAGGTTACAAAACAAAATCATATAGCATACCTTAAAATCCCTATAATACCACCACATTTGGCACAAACCAAGTCAAAAACCCATATCTAGGAAATATACAGGGTGAATTGCCCTAATGTGGGACATTTTTTGCATTTCAGACTTCTGTGACATATTGCGATTTGTAGCCAAAACATTAAATTCACACACAATACCATTTTAAAAAACCCAGGATGTCTCCTAATCAAATCAAAAGAGAAAATGGAGATAACACATTCATAAAAGAAATTATAGACATATTAGTGCTTTTAGTGCAAGTCGTCTAAAACAATCTGGTGCTTCCTAATGTGGGACAGTTGTGTCCCTAATGTGGGACACTGGAAATTCTATGATAAAAGGCCAAAATTTATGATGATGATAATAATAATGATGATAATAATAATAATAATAATAATAATAATAATAAAAGGTCTATGAAAAGGCCAAACGTCTATGATAAAAGGCCAAAATCATTTGATTCATGAATAGTAAAAATATTCTTAAGTTAGTAATTCTCTTGGTTATGGATGGATTGATTGATAATTGAACATCATCAGAAAAATAATACAATATGATAGTTTTGATGCATTTATTGTAAAGACAGGCAACTATTTTCATAGGCTATGTTATGTTATATAGAAAAGAGTTAAATGCACAGTCAGAATTCTTCACTGTTCTCTTCAACAGGCATATAGCCTGGCATAAGGCTTATTTGAAGGAAAAATATAAAATCTTGCAACCTGCAAAAAAATAAATTAAAAAAACCTTGAACAAACTTTAGGCCTGATTGAACCGTGTGTCAAAATTCATAAAAATGCTGTGAACTGCATAAATGTTTATTTGGCCCAATGTTTTCTATTTCACTAAACAACAAACACACACAATCATTCTATTATTGTATAGCAACACTAAAACACTGTAAATAACCATTTTTGTCCCACAAACCATACCCCACCATACATTTTTGACTGACTGAAGTACTGTCCCACATTAGGCAATCATACTGTCCCACTTTTTGAAACCACATTTCCTAAAGTGGGACACTAGGAAATTTAATAAAAATATAAAATATATAGTTTACACATACAATGTTATAGTATTTTTTGATGGACATACATTTCATAAGCACATTAGGCCAAAAGATATCATGATTTTTTTTTATTAATTTATACTCCTTAATATCAAGTTTGCCAAAACTCTATGTCATTGATCTTTGGGTGGCTTTCACACAAGGTCCTTCCTTTTTGATGATTGCTACAGTCTCATATATGACTGGACATTTGAGATGTTATGTGATTTTGATCACATGGCACCACAGCTTCAGATAACCTATAGTTTCACTGACATTCATGTATTTATACGGGACCTACAAACACTAAACCTTAGGTGTCCTACATTAGGCAGTGTCCCACTTTAGGGCAATTCACCCTATATATATATATATATATATATATATTTTTTTTTTTTTTTTTTTTTTTTTTCCAACTATTTTTCCACGATTCCACAACTGTTTGATTAACATTATTGAAACAGACAGTCTATAGCATAGGATAAAACTGTATCACAATGATATAAATTATGTTACATATCAAATGTTTTTCCCCAACAGTTAACCAAATGTTCAAGATATAACAGATAATGTTTGGATGAAATACTCACCAAGATAGATTTTTGAAATACTGTAATTCTGTGTATGTCAGAGGTGTAAAGAGTACCTGAAAACCATACTTGAGTAAAAGTACAGACACCAGATTCTAACAGTACTTAAATATTTTACTCATACTAAATATAGGCACAAAGTACTGCACTAATACTGAAGAGACATGACACTGAAAAACAAGAAACAGTTGATTTGTGAGAAAAGCAATCACGTTTGTTTTCTAAAATCAAAATAAATCTCAACACCTCAAAATTGCAAAAAAAAAAAAACAAAACAAAAAAAAGCCTTTAAACGTAAATACTAAAAACTTAAACATTTACAAAAACTCAAGTCTCAGTTAAGCTCAAAAGCATAAGTAAACCAATATCCTTCAAAAAGATCTCTTCAGTATAACGGATGAAGAAAATAATATTAATTAAAATTAAAAAGTCAAAGCCTTCTTGCACTGGACGTGCAGGATTCGCGGTCATGTCCTCATCTCGTATATTAAACACCAGCGATTTACAACTAGCCTACTTGCTAATGAACTCGCATTTGGGTAAGGGCAAAACACGCAAGATATAGTGCTTTCAGTGCCCTGTAGATGGCAATATCACTTCTTTTGTAGCAGAAATAAACTGCTGCAGAAAATGTTAGGTGCCATGCAAAATGTAATATGTAACTGCAACACTCATTACAAATGTAGTAAAGTGTAGGCCTACATATATTTATCCAATAATGTAGTGAAGTATAGTGAATAAAAGTTGCTAATATCTTTGATACTCAGTAAAACTACAAAGTAGCCAAAAAGATACTCAAGTACAGTAACTAATACATACTCAAATACTTTACAACTCTGGTATATCTGTATGTATCGGGATCACGCGCTCTCTGAGGCGTCTTTGTGCGCATGCTTCGGATCTGTCAGTCAGCGTGAATAAGATCGTTTTGTTTACATCAGCATGAGTTTGAAAATCACATTTCAATGCTTCAGACTCATGCCATCGAGAATTCGCTATGAATATTCACAAAGTTGTAATGCTGCGCTTTACAACGATACCAAACTTCGAGGGAAGCTCCAGTAGTGGCATTTCTCATGGTCAAAGGAAAGGTAATCCTCTCAGAAAACATACAAATAAAGATACTTTTAGATATTGAATTGCTATTTCGAGCATTGGAATCGCTAGATGAGGGCTTAATGAACTCATTTTTGTGGAAACCTCAATGTTGACCAAAACTGATATTTTACACTTGTTTTGGCTGTAGCTCGAAATTAGCCCGTGCGCGTTCCGAATCATTTTGCTAGCACGAGTCACGTGTGTGTGTGTGTGTGTGTGTGTGTGTGTGTGTGTGTGGTCCAGGTATTCCCTACAGATAGTAAAACCTAAAAAAGTTTGTTTCAAAGTACATCCTACACATTTTTTTTTCAGTGTTCAAACACTTTAGTTTCTGAGTGGAAACGTTCAAATATCATATGTAACCATAGATATGTTTGACTTATAATATCTTAATATTTTTAGATAAAACTGAATACCTGTTCTAATTTAATGAAAGAAATTATTTAGTCTGCATCTCTAGCATCCACCCCTATACAGTGACTTGATAATTATTCCACAGCAACACATGGTTTATCAAAATGGTGAATTGGACACAACAGTATTGTCACCTAATAGGGTTGGGTAACAAAATGATGCCCCCAGGAGAGCTCAACATTGTTTATAAACCCTGGGATGAAACTTTATCTTAACCCTGCATTTTAAAACCACACATTACTTTGCCAGTAGTGAGAATTTTTGAGAATTTCTTCATTTGATTCAGAGATTGAGGTCAGAGTAAGGGAATTAACTCTGGGTGTGACAAATGCTGTTTTGTGTAAATATGTTAAGGTTTCTTTAATCATTTTCTGACAGTTTCCGTGTTCAAGCAAACATTATATATATATACAAACTCTCCTCCTGGTTTAACATGTTCTACAAGTATATTCTGCTGAACTTCTCAACTTTGTTCACATGTTCTCCTTAAGATAGATACAACTTCAGAGGGTCGCTCTTGGCAAAATACAGGTTAAAAAGTTATCTCTGTCACATGCTAGTATGTACACAAAAGGTTAAACAGGCCGTTATGACAGGGTGAGCACTGGGAATGACAGCTGATATTTATTATTCTGAAATATTTCACAAAGACAGCTCTGGTTTTATGTATATTGCTACGCGTGGCCAAGACTTGATCAAAATCCATCCCTTAAGCAATGCTTACCCTTTAAAAGGTTATTGAAGACAGCTATGATAAAGCCTGGACCACACCCAAAAACATTTCTGAAGAATAAGAACCTCCTGGGAAGAAAAGGGGAGGTCTCGGTCTATCTCAAGTCAATCGCCTCTGTAAACATGAGCTCCTGGTTAACATATTTTTAGGATTGCCTGACAAACACATTGAAATTGTCACTCACCATACAGAGATGAAAAGTCATGAGTCATTCCATGAAAGTACCGTTTGTGCCCACAATCAACAATGTGTTTTTAAGGATATTAAAAATATATAGAACTATTTATATTTTAAAATATTATTTCATGTAATGATGACATACATTACATAATATAACCTAAATTATAAAACTTATTTTTCTCTATGATAGAATTTATATTGTTTATATTAATCGTATTTATATAAAAACATTCATTTTAATCATAAGAGGATTTATCTCTCTATGACTTCTTTTTCACCTCAAAATAATAGTGAACTGTCACTTTAAATGGTATGATCAGTAAGTATCATTCAAAACTGATTAGTTCTACTTCCATTTATCACTTTTTGTGTTTTTTTAATCATTTTTCCTCAGTACGGAGCCCCTAAAGGGACACGGTGAAGAAAAATTGAGATGAAATGAAAAATTATTTGGCAATGCTTTCGCGTTCTCCCGCAAATCTTTTGCGTTCCCCCGAGA